>NW_027498879.1:0-54378 GCF_021521415.1 Bidens hawaiensis | reverse complement strand
ATTCCCACGCGAGTTTGTTGAATCAAGAAATGTCTATTTGCTTAGATTCCACAAGACTAAACACTATCCAAAGGGGAGTCTGTTAGAGCATGAAATGTCTAGTTCTTAGGTCTAGTGTTGTTAGGTCAAGATAACATGTAATTTGCAATGAATTGTAATGTTTAACACAATGAACAACTTATGGAGCGCACAAGTTATGCGGCGCGTAACTTATGCGCCGAATAACGTATGCGTCGCGTAAGTCCCAAGCAAACCTATAAATAGGTTGCTTGGCCTTTGTGTTCATTTGTCCTTCTAACCTTTTGGTTGAGTTGGTCCATGTTGTACCTGAGCTTTACATTGTTACATCTTATATACTTATCACTGTTATCAATGAATATATGAAGAGATTAAAGAGAAGTTTTCGTGTCTTTCACTTTGTTATGATTTCACTCATAACATCGTAGGGTAGATCTTTTCGTGAATGTTCTTACACATCACTTTGAAGACTCGTCCTGGACTTTTAGAGTTTTCTGGAGAAAAAAATTCCGACACCTTTTCGGCGAAAATTCCCGGCGACTTTCCCGGGTAGGTGGTAGCGGTGGGCGATGGAAAGGTGGTGGTTGTAGGAGATGAATGAAGATAAGTGGTGTTTTGAAATTAAATTAAGTGATTTTTGAGATTAAATAAGTGGGTTTTTGAGATTAAATTAAATGGGTTTTTGATATGAAAGTAGTGGACCAAAATGCCCTTATTCCTATCATTCATAGAAAAATCAAACTTCTTATTTGAACACGATTCTTCATACGTAATGCGTTTATGTGATTTGCGTGTAATGTAGTCTTGTATGATTTTGTGGTATGTGAGTTAAATCTTCAAGCTTATACTTTCGTAAAGTGCTATAAGTTATGTGAATGTGCATATTAATAAAATTGGGGAAGGCGTATTAATGAGTTATGCTATGATCATACGAGGTCATGAGTGTTAGGTCTCGTTTTGTGTCATTAGTCTTTTGTATTGGATTGTTTATCTCTTGGGCTTTTGTTGTTTTTTTTATGTAATTAGCCCAAGGGAAGCCTTGTAAAGAAGCTCATTGGGCATTTGACATGACTTGTTTCTCATGCATGCTTCCCTATAAATAGGAAGCATGCCATGAGAGATAAGTGTTGACAATCAATAGAAATCCCTTTGCCAAAAACTCTAACTCATATATCTTACTTTCTCACTTGCTCTCTCTCTCTCTCTCTACCCTACCCGAAAATAACATCTCATGATCCGAGACCGCTTAGGTGGCTTAGTGTGATTTTCGCAAGCACTAAGCTCGGTTGATCCAAGAACATTGTTATATCCACCCTCGTAGGGACCTACAATTGGTATCAAAGCTTCGGCTCACTAGTTGAGGGTTTTGGATCACAACCTTAGGTTTTGAACTTGAGAAGAAGAAAATAAGTGTTCTTGACAAGAAAATCCACAAAATTAACAAAAACAAGAAAAATACAAAAAGTTTCGGCCAAAAAATTCATAAAATGTCTTAGAATGTGTTCTTGGTGAAGAACAACAAGTGTACTAGCCTTAGATCCAAAAGTTTTGGGTTTAAAAGTGTTAAAGTTGGTGTTTACGGGTTTGAAAGTTGTTAAAATTAACAAGTCAAAAATTTTTGCTTCTCATGGCATAAAAATTAGTGCACCACCTTTGATCTAGTACTGACAAGTTTTGTGGAACAGATCCCAAGAAAGATTTCTTCTAGAAAACTGAACTTTTTCGCTCAAGAAAGTTTTTCGCATCGCATCGTTTAGGGTTTCGCTTCGCGTGGTTTTTCGCTTCGTGTGGTGTTTCGCTTCGCTTGGAACTTTTTCGCTTCGCTTTACTGTTCGCAACTTTTTCGCTTCGCACAGAAAAACTTGTTCGCTTCGCTTGGAACTATTTTTTCGCTTCGCATAGAGTCTGTTTCATGCGAAAAAGTTGCCTATGTTGATTTTTGAGCTGTTTGAAGGTTGTTAAGTGTTTGAGACTGCCAAGACCATGACGAGCACTGATTCTGAGTTGTTGAAGGGGTATTTGCTGTTGGAAAATCAAGTGGGAACACCTCAAAAACCTCCAAAATTCATGACCTTAGAAGATAATTTTGCCCACTTCAAATGGAGGTTCATGAATTTTATCTCATTGACTGATTCTGACTTAATGAGATGCTTTGTACAAGGTCCTCATGTTCCCGTGACTGTCACTCAGGCTGGGGAACAACTAAAAACTCCTGAAAATTATGACGATAATGATAGGACCTTGGTGGAGCAAGATAAGAAGGCATATCTTACGTTAACATTTTGTCTTTCAAATGAGATTACTGAGACCCTACAAGAACATACAACTGCCAAGGGTTTATGGGATGCTCTTGTTGAGAAGGTGGAGGGAAATGCTGAAATTAGGAAAACAAGAAAGCCCTATTGAAAGAAGAATTCAACATGTTTAATCATCGTCAAGGTGAAAATGTGTTGGATTTGGTAAAGAGGTTTGAGAAGTTAATGGTTAGAGTCAGATCTGCAAGTGTCAATATCACCAACTCTGAAGTCAATCACAAGTTGATAAACTCTCTGCCATACAGCTGGAGTACCAACACAATCACAATCAAGAGAACCACAAACTTGAATGCCATGACAAACTCCGATTTGATCTCAACCATCAAGTCATTTGAAATGGATGAGCAGATGAGAATGAACAATCATCTGAGTTCTCTGAATCAAGCTGGGATGAGCAATGCATCAAAAATTCCAACCGCTTTCATAAGCAAAACCCAGCAGAATGTGTACCCTGTGAACACTCCAAAGTACTCCTCAAGTGTTCCTCCATAAACCACTACCTTTATCTCAACGGGAAATCAATCTGGATCATCTGAGTCTAGCTCATTTCAGAAGGCAGTCGATAGTGCTGTTGAGCAAGCTTTGAAGGCCCACGGAATATCATGATCTTCAAAACCTCAACCTAGCAAACCTTTAAGCTACTGTGAAGCCCTCCCATTGTTGAATGATTCAAATGTCTCCATAGTTCATGCTTTTCTGTCAAGTCATGAAGAATTAATGCAGGGAAATCTATTGCCACCACAATTTGAGATCGGGGATATGAGAGATATTAATCAAAAGGATCTTGACAAGATGGATATCAAGTATCAAATGGCAATGGCAGTGCAAAGAGCTACAAACTTCATGAAGATATATGGGAAGGATAGCTTCAAGGATTCTGACAGAAAAAAGATCGGGTTTGATAAGTCGAAGCTACGATGTTACAACTACGTGAGATGGGTCATTTTTCACGAGAATGCACGAATCCGTCAAAGCCAGCCAATGATATTCGTGTGACTGAGGTGATTGAGGAGGAAAACAGCAAAGCTGCCGGAAAGAGGCATGAGGTGCAGAAGCCAAGCAGCTCAGCTCAAAGAATTGGGAATCATCCACACAAGGGCAATTCAAGTACAAACACAAAGGCCCTTGTCTCCCAAATGGAGGTCCAAGTTGGTATGGATTGGGATGATCAATTTCAAGAGTTGCAGAATCCTCTCAACATGGCAGGCATGGCCTTCACCTCAAACAATGAAGCATCCTCCTCTACAGCTGCAAGTTCTGATGCATCACCCCTCGATGAGGTAAATCATAATCTTTGCACTCAAGCTTGTATAAATAAGGTTACGTATTATAGATATCTTCAGGATGAAGTTTTGAAAGAAAATGCAAAACTTTGTCAATTAAATGCTGAATATGTTCCGACAAGATTTATGTTGAAAAGATAAAAACTCACCATGATGATGTAGCAAATCTTAAACTTAAAAATTTTGTGAAGGAGCAAGATGTCATCTATTACAAAAATATAATTAATGCGTTAAAAGATGAAATTGAGAAATTAAAACTTGATGCTTCTGATAAAAGAGAAAAGGAAAAACAAGTTGAAAGATTTGAAGTATCATTTGAGCAATTAGATGATCTTATTAGAGCCCAGAGAAGTACTAAAGTTAAAATGGGGCTAGGATATGATTATTCAGCGGTGCCTCCACCAATGAATGATAATTATACTAGTTTTCCCCACTTTAGCTATAATACTTCTCCAGATGATGAGATGGCTTATGGTATTGGTAAACTACCAAAACCAGTGAAATTTGTTCCTGCTGCCTCTCTATCAATTGCTCCAATTCCATCATCTGATAAGTCTAGCGTCAACGTGTCTTGTGTAGCAGGTGATGTAAGTGATGATTGTGGGAAGGTTAACCAGGGTTGTAAGCCAAAAGGAGAGTTAGAACCCCGTTTTGAGTCTTTTGTGGGTCTAACAAAATCAATTAACAATCCGGTCTGTAATAAAGTGTGTGAGTCAATGTTAGGAAGCCTAATGTCAGGATCAAAACCCGTGTTTTGTGAAACATCTAGTGATAACAGTTGTACAAATGATTGTAATGAAAGAGAATGTTCTTCATCTGATTCTGAATGTGAAACTATTTTTGATGAAACAATCGAAGCAAAGGTTGATGAACAGAAAAGTCCTAGCTGCTCATCAACTGATCATCATTTTGAGAACTTAACTAAAGAGAAATCCAGTTTTGAAAATGAAAAATCAAGCACTTCCTGTAAATACGTGCCACTGAAGAAAACCTCATTTTCCCAATATAGAAATTTAAATAATAGTTCTCAATATTATGATCAGATTGATAGTGACTATTATTATTCTCAACAGAAACCTAGACATTCAAACTATTTTGCTTCAAAATTTTCAAATGTTCATCATTACCGGACAGATACAGGTTACAAACAAGTTAACCCTCCTACATCACCCTATCCCACATATCCCTGTGACCAAGATATCTATAATTGCAACCAGAGAAAATGTTGTTTTGTATGTGGCAATCCGTCTCATCTTGCAAGACATTGCAAGAACTAGCATAAGCAACAAAGAGACTTCAACAGTAAGTTTGGTCAGATATTTCCTAAGTGTAATGGTCAAACTAAGAAAATGCCTTACCAAACTTACACTTCAGCCAGTGAGATGGATTCAAGACCCAAGAAAAATGACAAACCCAAGAAACCTTTCTGGCTAACCCAAAGAGAAAGGAAGCGGTTAGCGAAGGGGTCTGAAGCTGAAAAGCCCAAGAACCCTTCAAAAGTTCTCACCAAGGCAAACAAAGAAGATTTTTTGGTTAAGCCTAAACCAAAACTAAGACAATCCAGAAAACCATTTCAAAATCGAGGAAATCATAATTCAAGTTCCTTGAGGGATTGCTCTTCAGATTCTGATTCACCAAAAGATTACATATTTAGAAATCATAAAATTAAACTTGGTGATTTTGTTTTTAATTTTCCCGAGACAAGTACGTCTCGGGAAAACCTCCACTAACTGGTTGTTCGTGTGTGTAGGGTCAGCCTGGACGGCCTGTCAACAGTATTTGGTACTTAGACAGTGGCTGCACTCAACACATGACAGGAGACGAGTCCCTGTTGTTCAACATTAAACCATTCGACGGCGGGCACGTTTCTTTTGCCGGTGACATTGGAGGAGAGATTACAAAGCAAGGAAAGTTCTGGAATGGTACTTTGACATTCGATGAGGTTAATCTGGTGGAACAGCTCAACCACAACCTGCTCAGCGTGTCTCAAATCTGTGATAAGAAATTCTCAACCCTATTTACTGAAAACGAGTGTCTTATTCTGAAACCAGGTTTTAAAGTCCCTGAAGAATGGATTGTGTTGCGTACTCCGAGGCATAACGATGCATACATTCTGGACATGAGAATCAATTATTCCATGCGTTCCGCTTCTTGTTTGATGTCCAAGGCCTCGGAGAATGATTCATCTTTGTGGCATTGACGTTTGGGTCATGTCAACTTTAAGAACTTGAATAAGTTGGTTAAAGGTGACCATGTGAGGGGATTACCTGTAAAATCTTTTCACTGTTCTAAAAAATGTTTATCTTGCTCAAAATGCAAACAGCACAAACTCCCTCACAGACCCAAGACTGTCAATTCCATCAATTCCACTCTTCAGCTGCTGCACATGGACCTCTTTGGTCCAATTTAACCAATGGCAATAGGTCGAAAAGCCTATTGTCTGGTTATTACTGATGAATTTTCGCGTTTCTGTTAGGGCACAAGGACGAGACATCACAGTTTCTGCTCAAGTTTATTGTGTTGGTTGAAAATCAAACGGACAAGAAAGTAAAGTGTATCAGGGGTAACAATGGTACGGAATTCTGCAACAAAGTGGTAAATGAATTCTGTCACAACAAGGGAATTATTCATCAACTCAGCGCACCTTACACTCCTGAACAAAATGGGGTGGCTGAACGAAGAAACCGTACGTTGGTTGAAGCCGCTAGAACAATGCTGTCATATTCCAAACTACAATTGATTTTCTAGGGTGAAGCTATTAACGCTGCATGCTTTACCCAGAATCGTGTGCTTCTAAACAAAAGATTGAACAAGACTCCTTATGAAGCATTCTATGGAACAAAGCCAAGGGTAAATTTCTTCAGAACGTTTGGATGTCCCTGTACCATACTCCAAACCAATGCTAGAACAACCTCCAAGTTTGCTGAAAAGACAGACGGGTGCTATTTGGTTGGTTACTCTACTGACAAATGTGCTTATCAGGTCTACAACAAGAAAACAAGAGTAATCTTGGAGTCGTTCAATATTGATTGGCAAGAATTAAACCCTACCGATGCACACAATGGTCCGGACTGGATGTTTGATTATGAAAGTTTATTCAAGCAGTTTCGTGGAATGTATATGACACCCGCTGTACCAACGGTTTCCCCTGTTGTTACTCAACCGGTTCAACCTGCTGATGATCAATCTATCCAGATGCATGCTGTATTGAGAGATCTTGAAGATTTCAATATCACTTCTGCAGCACCCATACTCAATGTACTACCCGTGGCAAATAACCAGCCCCGGTAAACAATGTGCAGTCCTCTGCGGACACAACAGAAATGCCAGTTGTTGAAGACATGACCGATTCAAATTCTGATTCATATGTGTCGCCCGACAACAATGAAAATGTTCAAGTTGAACAAGTAGAGCCACCTCCTGCAGAACCAAGTGTAGTGGAATCTGTTCCCACACCTCCCTTAGAAGAAGAAAATCAAGGTCCTGCAATGGAGGTCGATGCATCAAATATGCAGGTTGATCCATGTGCGAATGAATCTTCTGATAACACCAATACAACCTCTGTTCCTGCCGTTGTTGTCCCATTTTATGACAACCTACGGGAAGGTCCCATTGCTCCAGAATACTTAGCCGATCAGCAAGAAGGTGAAATTGATCCTCAACCAACTGCTTCTGTCCCTACGACCACTATTGTTCATCCCATAGAGAGCGTGACCATTCAGCTTGAGGCAACGCCAGTCAAGCATGTCTACCAAATTCCAAATTTACCTATTCATCGTCAACATCCGACTGAGAACATCATTGGAGATTCGTCCGCTGGCATCCAAACACGCAGTACTTCCGGTAACATTAATATATGTCTTTTTGCCTGTTTTATTTCACAGGTGGAACTCAAGGACTACAAAGTTGCATTGAAAGAGAACTCCTGGGTTGAAGCCATGCAAGAAGAGCTGTTATAGTTCAAGAAACTGAATGTTTGGAGGCTAGTGAAGAAACCATAAAATAAGAAGCCAATCGGAACGTAATGGGAGTTTCGAAATAAGAAAGATGACAAGGGGGTGATCATTAGAAACAAAGCCCGGCTTGTTGTGCAAGGATTTTGGCAACGTAAAGGTCTTGATTATGATGAAGTCTATGCACCGGTAGCCAGATTAGAAGCAATTCGCATCTTTTTGGCATACGCCTCGTACATGAACTTCAAAGTGTATCAAATGGATGTGAAGACTGCTTTGTTGTACGGGAAAGTAAAAGAAGAGATCTATGTCAGTCAACCTCCAGGTTTTGAAGATCCAAGTCATCCTGATCATGTTTACCGCCTTGAAAAAGCACTTGATGGTCTTCACCAAGCACCTCGTGCATGGTATGCCACACTGGCCGATCATTTAGTGAAGAATGGATACAAGAGAGGAATCTTCGATCAAACTCTCTTTGTCAAGAAGGTCAATGGTGATCTGATTCTGGTGCAAGTTTATATTGATAACATTATCTTCGGGTCCACGAATGAGAATCTGTGCAAGGAGTTCTCTGAGGTTATGCAACAGCGATTTGAAATGAGTTCCTTAGGGGAGATGACTTTCTTCCTGGGCTTACAAGTTGAGCAAAAGAAGGACGGGACTTTCATACACCAAGAGAAGTACGTTCACGACATTGTTCAGAAGTTTGGATTCAAGGACTCAGCATCTTTCATGACACCAATCGCTACGCGACCTGTTCTCGCTCCTAATCCATCAGGAAAACCAGTCGATCAACACCTTTACAGGTCAATCATCGGTTCCCTGATGTATCTCACTGCAAGCAAACCGGACATCATGTTCCCTGTTTGTCAGTGCGCCAGATATTAGTCTGACCCGAGAGAATCCCACATGACTGCTGTCAAGCGTATTTTCAGATACTTGAAGGGTAGACCACGTTTGGGTCTTTGGAATCCAAAGGAATCTCCCTTGGAACTTCATGCTTACACCGACAATGATTATGGGGGATGCAACTTGGACAGAAAATCTACATCGGGTGGATGTAAATTCCTGGGAGACCGATTGATCTCGTGGCAATGCAAGAAACAAGTCACTGTGTCCACCTCCACAGCAAAAGCCGAGTACATTGCCGCATCCAGCTGCTGTTCTCAAGTGATATGGATCTAGCATCAGCTGCTGGATTACGATTTGAATTTCTATGGAACCACGATCAAATGTGATAATGAGGCGGCCGTTGCTATTGTTAAAAACCCGGTCCAACACTCAAAGACTAAGCACATCGACATCCGAATACACTTTATTCGTGATTGTTTTCATCGTAAGCTTATCAATATAAAAAGGGTCCACTCTGACTATAACTTTGCAGATCTCTTTACCAAAGCTTTTTGTCGTGCCCGATTTTTGTTTCTCGTTGAGTCATTGGGCATGATTTCCTTTGAGTAAATTTTATCTTTTAAGTTTTTAAAATAGTAAATATTTTTCAAATATGTCACAATTTTAGAGGGAGAAAATGAGTTAACTTTAACTCACCAAAAAGATTTTAAACTTACTTTTAGTAAAACAAAAATCAAGTCATTTGACTTAACAAAAAGAGAAAATGAGTTAACTTTAACTCACCAAAAAGATTTTAAACTTACTTTTAGTAAAACAAAAATCAAGTCATTTGACTTAACAAAAAGATTTTAATTTTTATATCTAATATTTATTTCATCTTTACTCCTATTTAAGAAAACTTAAAAGAAGTATCCCGTTTAGAGGGAGCTCCTGCTTAGAGGGAGTCGGATATTTAAAATTTTGAATCAAGAATTTGATCCGATCTTATGGAAAGCGATGGTACATTGGTATGTAATGATTCTAGCGCGTTAATAGAGTAGAACAAAAGGCTACAAAGTCATTCATCAATGTGCAGATAGGCTTGACAAACAAGTAAGTGTTGAGTGATATAAACTTAAACTCCTGCGTTACTAGTGACTATACGTTTATGAAGTGGTTGCATGATTCCGTTAAAGTCATATCGATGAAGGATGAAATGTAATTACACATGTCATACCCAATCCTCTCTTTACCTGATCACAGTAGTCTTATGAAATTGTGTCAATTTTTAATCTTTATTGAGTCAAGAAAAGCTTCAAAGAAAAGCAAAAGAAAGAAAAACAAAAGAGTCAAAAAAAAAAGTCAATGTTAGGGATTTTAACTTCTGCTTTATTTCTTCATTTATTTTGATTCAAGCCTTGGACTTTCTCTATTTGTAGTCATACAAGATCTGATTGTTAAGGCCCTGAATCTTTTGCTTTATTTTAATCTTTCTAGATCGAGTCAAATGTGCAAAGCACAAAGTGTCAAGTGTACAGAGTACAATAAGTCAAGTATGTTAATAAGAATACTGTGATCAACTAAGAAAGGTTTAAGTTAAGTCGAGGTGATATGTCAACACAAACTAGGCCCGAGATATGATGGAATCAGTAACATGTCTGATTAAGTGGGGACCACATAAGTATCGTGCCTAATCGAACCTTAAATGTATCACATTAACACCAAAGCACTTATCAAGTTGAACAAGTGGACAATATCTGCAGTTAATGATGTAATTGTGTCAAAATAATTTCAAAATTGAAACGCGATCTAGGGCTTTGCAAACCAATATGATTCCATGTCGTGATCGTTCTTCGAAAATTAATCTAACAAAAGATCTATGTAGCTTAATTCAATATTAATCTTAACTTAAAGAAAGTTTTTATTTTTCTTTTATTTTGTTTTATTTTATTTTTATTTTCTAAAGTATTAAGTACTTGTATAGGTTAATATTTTAAGTTTTATTTATAATTTTTATTTTAATTTTATTTTAATTTTAATTTTTATTTTAGTTTTTATTTCAATTTTATTTTTATATTCGTTTATTTTATGTTTTCATTTTGTCAAAGAGATCGATCGTGCAAACGTTAACGGTTACGGACCGACAAAAGAAAAATCAGAAAAATAAACAAGTGCTTGAATTCGGTGGGTAAATGTTTTTTTTTCGGGTTTGAAAATGCAAATATTTTTAAAGACCGAAGATTAAGAGTGTATTTTCGGTGAATACTCGCGATGTTTTGATCTTATCGCGAGATAGGCTGACCCTATATAAATGGGAAGCCTAAAATATATTTCACTATTCAGAAAACACTTTTACTTTTCACTCTCTCTCTTCTCTCTCATCTTCAACCTTCAAACCTTTAACTTTACTTAAATTTTTCAAGATCCGACCTACTCATTAACAATTATGCCTTTGAATCCAGATCATGCTCCTTCGGTATAACATGATAAACATTTCCGTTCATCCTTTCATCTTTATTTCTGGGTTCTCGTGGATCGAGACGGCGGTTCTCATGAACTGTCGACTAGATCTAAGACAGATCACATAATTTGTGATGTTCTCATGAACATATTCTGTTACTAGGACCTTAGATTTATGATTATCATCATTAAATTGTTAGTTTATAGGTTAGTTTGTAAAGTTTGTAGATCTAGAATTAGTTCATAGGATCATGGGTTCAATTGACCATGTAAACCAAAGAGTTTCTAGTTCAAACTTTCCAGAAACCCAATTCGGGTCTAGGCGACACATGCGAAGCGAAATGAAGTCTCTGCTTCGCTTCGCTTGGTCTCATGCGAAGTGAATGAGATTTCTGTTTCGCTTCGCTTGATCCCATGCTAAGTGAAATAAAACCATGCGAAAAGGTCTAACTTAGCAATTTTTTTTGGTTTTCAGACTGATACCTTCTGGACTGTTTTGGACTAATGAACTGTTTGGATTCACAGGCTGTTTGGGACTTAAACTTTGTACATATTGGAATTAGAAACCTATAAATAAACTAAAATTAACCTATTAACTTATTAAATCTAAAATGTACATAATTAATTAACTATAAGTAATTGATTAAATTAAGTAATAGACAAATATTTAAGGCATATGTATATAACTTATCTTGTTTTGCTTTTATCTAATAATGATTCTCATGATCTTGTGGTATTAATTTCAGGGTCATAATCAATTTTGTGCCCTTGAGCTTCCAAAATCTATAAAGGACAAAGTGTTCACGTCTATGGTCAAGGGGCTTAAGCAATCACCCCTTGCACATGCTATCTCTGTTGATCCAGCTATTTACTACAAGTGGGTTTTTGATTTTTGGGCATTTACAAGGTTGCTGATGACTCTCTATCGTTTACAACAAAAGTTGCCAGGAAAGAGTTGACCATCACTGAAGCAGACATTAGACGGGTGTTAA
The DNA here is from genome assembly GCF_021521415.1 of Bidens hawaiensis. Classification (NCBI taxonomy): domain Eukaryota; kingdom Viridiplantae; phylum Streptophyta; class Magnoliopsida; order Asterales; family Asteraceae; genus Bidens; species Bidens hawaiensis. The sequence goes on along the minus strand of NW_027498879.1, from coordinate 42,526 downwards.
AGATTGCCGACGAGCCAGATTATACATATGAGAAGGGAGACAGAAAGAAGCTGGTTGAGTTTGTTACACAGATGGGATACAACACTGAATGGAAGAGCCTCGAGAAGAAACATCTCCCACCTTGCTGGAGATTTCTATTCCACATAGTCACTCATTGCTTTGCGGATATTCGTGGAGGATTTGATTGCATGAGGGTTGACTGGGTCAGGATCATGTTTGCATTGACGACTCGAGAGAAGTTCAATTACTCTCGAAGGATATTCTTGTGCATGATGGGGAATATCAGGAGTGACGCCACATGGCTTATGTACCCGAGATTCGTACAGCTGCTTTTAGATGATTTGATCCCAGATGTTCCAAGGCCGGGGTCAAAGAAAGCTAAGGACAAGAAGTCACTTCCCGAGCCTATCATGTGAATGAGATCAAGACTTCAATTTTTGGTGTGTTACTGAGCACCAAAGGAAGGGGACATCAATATGAGGGACCAAGGCCGGGTCCTAAGTTTGATTTGTTTGAGAAAACAGAGCCTGCTGGGGATGAGGCGTCTGATGGGAGTGATGAAGATGATGAACCAGAGGTTGAGGCTGAACAAAATTCGTCTGAAGAGCTTTCTGACGACAGCATGAAAGCCAAACATTATTTAAAGAGGAAGGATACGGAGAAGGGCAAGATTGTTGAGCTAGAGGAGGAAGAGGAAGACCAGCCGCCCTTGAAGCGTCTGAGGAAACTTGGAGACTCCCAGAAGTCATCCAAGCTTATCGTCAAGATTCCTTCACAAGATAAACCATCTGACCAACCCAAAATCACCAAAGAAGCCCTAGCCAAAGCCCTCAAAGAATTAGATGTAACCAAAATCCAGATCCCAACCTACAAGAAGCCAAAGACCAAAAGAAAGCCAAATCCAAGAAAACCAAAACCTTACTCCACGACTCACTCAAATCCTCACCCGAACCCACTCCAATAGACCAACCAATCTCGACCTTCCTACCCCAAATACCACCCTCACCACCTCAAGACCAACCCATAACTCAAGTTAAACAACCAACCCAAACAGAACCCGAACCTTCCCAAATCACAACACCACCAACACAATCAACCACTGACTACAACCACCTCAATTTTCACATCATTTATATTCAGCTCACCCATACAAACCACTAGCCTCTCGAGCCAAACTGTCATCACCTCACCACCTACTAGATCATCCACCTTAGGAACCCCACCCATACCAATCCAATCACCACCCACTTCAACACCAAAAACCTCCACAACCTCACCAGGACCTACCAAATCCATTACCCTATCTTTGCAGACAACCTCACCACCCATAGTATCCATCACACCACCATCCACTATCATTTCGCCTAAACCTATTGCCCAAGGGAAATCTTCGACACCTCCAGTATACGCCGATCCTATCCTCGATAGGATCATCGCACTGGAGGAATCCAACGCAAAAAGGGCGGAACGTGAAATGGGGCTTCTTCGTTTTATCAAGGATTTGAAAGTAAAGGAGATTGCGGATGAAAAGGAGAAGGCAGAGTTAAAAACAAGAATACGAGTGCTGGAGGAGGAGAAGGCGGTGAACGAGGCTCAATTAGAAAATCAAAGATTGTTGATTAACACGCTTCACACCAGAGTCCAGAATCAACAACTGCTGCTGAACAACGAGGCATCTCAAAATGCTAATCTAAGGGCAGATCATTCCAGATTGGCTGACAGACTGGCAACTCTTGAGAAAAGCTTACCAAGTGCAAGTGCTCTCAGAACAAGTCTTGATAAGAAGATCTAGGATGCAACAAGAAAGTGGAATGTTGAGAGTGAAGCTACAAACTCCAGAGTCACAAGCATAGAGAGTCAGCTTACTTTATCTACTTCCCTCGATACACTCAGAGTCGAAATGGAGGCTGTTCAAGAGAAGATCAAGGAACAGGATCGTCTAAACGAGCTTCAGCTAAAGACAAATGAAGAGCTGGTGAGCAAGTATCAAGCGGCCTCAGACCATATGGGTATTCATGAGGATGACTTTCACGGTCTTGAGGATCGACTTGATACAGTTTTCAGGAGTTGGTGAAGGTCTGGTGAGACTTCTCAGGCTGGTGGTTCGCAGCCTACCGCAGGTCCAAGTGTGGCTTTGCGAGGAGTTAAATTTGTGGCGTCTGAAGGTGAGGAAACTGTTGGTCGTGTGGTACAACAGGGTGGCCAAGCCGCTAGTAGGGTCAGTACCAGCTTGGGTCCTGAACAACACTCACAACCTCAGGACCAAGCCGGTGATGATGGTGATGACGAAGATAAGAATGAGGATGATAATGATAAAGAAGACGATGACGATGGGGACGTTCATGATAGCTACGATGATGATGACGATGGTGATGATGATGGTGGAATGGAGGAGATGGAGGGGCCGGATCAGTGGGAGGTGGAGGTGGAGTTTACACTCAATCACCTCCACACGCTCAATATGAAGTTCAAGACCCTGCTGATCACGACTCGGCCGGCAAAGTCAGGCAACATGACACAAAAATTGCTGATATGTATAAAGATTTGTTTCCTGATGATTTTGCAGGTGTTTTAATTCTTGATGAGGGGGTTGAAGATGACTACATCAACTACTCGCCCAATCCAGACACTCCTCCTGCTCAAGTTGTACCTTCAGAGGCTCCCATAACCGCTCCTACCGCCGACTTGACACAGGAACTACCAAAGAAGAAAAGAAAGACGCACATTGTGTCAAGTCGTGCGTGTGCCCGCTTGCTCAACTACCCTTATCATGACGACTCACTGATCGTTAGCAAATTACTTTCAGGTCACGTTAGCAAATTAGTAGTGATCTATAGTGAATAACAAAGAAAAATCAAAATTTTACGCATATACTATCATTCAAGTAAGGCAGCATCGACACCTGCAGATATTATCATTCAAGCACGAAAGTCGAAAACATAAGCAATATCTTGCATTCCAATCAACTTCCCATAAGATCTTTGAAATCAAAATTACCTCACTTGTTTCTTGATTAAGTTCTCTTTCCTAATTTAATCCTAAAATAAAAGGAAACTCATTTACTCCACCACTCAGAATCTTATCTTCAACAACCAGATATAGCATTTAGTTGCCTAATAATATCACAATACCCTCATGATAATCCCACAGTTCCCAAATATTGTCCACCTGATGAAACCCTAACTCGTTGTTTTTACATCTAAATTCCTAAATTAGGCTTACAAATTGAAATTACTAAAAATTGAAAGGAAAAAAAACCCCAACAATTATATAACAAGTTCTATGCATTAATTAAACTGCAACAGAAACTTAATAACAAGAATTAAAACACCTTTTTCTACATATTAACCTGCAAAATCATTATGGGGCAACTTATTGAACCGAATACAGAGGAGGGGGTTGAAGATGACTACATCAACTACTCGCCCAATCCAGACACTCCTCCTGCTCAAGTTGTACCTTCAGAGGCTCCCATAACCGCTCCTACCGCCGACTTGACACAGGAACTACCAAAGAAGAAAAGAAAGACGCACATTGTGTCAAGTCGTGCGTGTGCCCGCTTGCTCAACTACCCTTATCATGACGACTCACTGATCGTTTATGCGAAGTATGATAAGAGGAACTGTGTTTGGGCCATCAAAAGATACAGCGGCGATCTGATCTATCGTAACCACCACGAGCTGAAGACGTTACCAGAACTAGACATCAATTATCTTCGAAAAGCTCTAGGACATGGTGTGGTTGGAAGTACGTTAGAAAGTTGGGTCCCCGATTATTTACATCGTCAAGCGAAAGTGGACTACAAAGATTTGGAGCTGAATAAGGGTCGCAAGTACAAGAACCCTAGGGAGATCAACCCAACTACCGGAGAGCCTCGCACTATGTGGAGATACAAGGCGCCGAAAGACTGTCACGAGATTTATCACGGCGAGCCTTATCTTCCCAACACTCTCCGAGATTTCATTGATTGGGAGTTTGATATTAAAACCGGTGAGGTCGTCACTCACTGCCATGACATGCACGAGATTCGAGTGTTTGACGAGCATGAGCTAATGGGACTCCACATTGAAGATGTGAAGAAGCTGTACAACAGGCCACTGGGAACCGTCGAGGACTTGGGACGTCAAAACACAGACCGGATAGTTGAAGCCTTCAACAAGTTCGTGCGTAGACTTGTTGAACTTCCACTATCCGAGGACGAATGCTTGGTCTACGACACCGACGGCCTCCAATACTAAAGACTAGAGGGAGATTGTTAGGTCCCGTTTTGTGTCATTAGTCTTTTGTATTGGATTATTTATCTCTTGGGCTTTAGTTGTTCTTTTTTGTATGTAATTAGCCCAAGAGAAACCTTGTAAATAAGCTCATTGGGCATTTGACATGACTTGTTTCTCATGCATGCTTCCCTATAAATAAGAAGCATGCCATGAGAGATAAGTGTTGACAATCAATAGAAATCCCTTTGCCAAAAACTCTAACTCATATATCTTACTTTCTCACTTGCTCTCTCTCTCTCTACCCTACCCGAAAATAACATCTCAAGATCCGAGACCGCTTAGGTGGGTTAGTGTGATTTCCGCAAGCACTAAGCTCGGTTGATCCAAGAACATTGTTAGATCCACCCTCGTAGGGACCTACAATGAGTTTTTGTTTAAGTGGGTGTTTGAGATTGTTTATTTTCACCAGCTTATAACTTATTATTTTTTTGAAAAGTAATAAGGTGTTTGGGATTGATTATATTGTGAGAGGAAAAGTTTTATAAGTTACAATGTTTTAACTAATTATTAACTTAATGAAAAATTATAAGAAGGTAAAATAAGGAATCCCAAACACCCCCTAAGTTTTAAGTTTATAGTTTACTAGCTTTTATCCCCCGCATTACAGGGGTTATTTTACATTATTCGTTTTTAATATTTACATATGTATATTTGGATTTTAATTTTATTTATTGTAAGAAAGTTCTGATGGCTTGAGAGAATGAATGTTTTACATTTTTCGTTTTTTTAATATTTATTTTTTGGATTTAAATTTTCTTTATTGTAAGAAAGTTAGTAATATACTTAGGGTTTGATGATAAAGGATTTTATAAATAAATGATATGTTATAATCCGTTTAAAACCTATTTGGATTTGGTGACCCATGACCTGCTCATGTTTTTTTACTATAAAATTGTTTAGTAATTATAAATAATATCCTTTTCTTTTTAAATTGAATATTAAATTTTAGTATATCCCTATTTTATAGGATTTTCATATCAAATAATTGGTAAGATTAAATTTTAATTTAATGAGATGTTATAACCCGTTTAAGAGCTATCTGGTTTTTGTAAGACCCATACCCATGAATTTGGGTTAAATCAATGAGAGAACTCCATTTAAAAATTAAAAATCAAACAATCTGGTGGCTTCCATAAAAAAAGGGAGCGATCACATCACGACACGTAGGATTTTAGGGTCTTTGTTTATATATATTATAGATAGATGAGATTATGTTTGCCACTTTTTGGGAAGGTAAATTGGTTAAAAGTATTTGGTTAATCAAGAATTAAGCTTGTGAAAAGGAGATTTATTAATACCTTTTTATTAAAAAGAAAAATCGTGGGTGTTGATCAATTTCGGCACACCATAGTCAACTTTGATTGCCTGTTTGAATGCATAACAAATGGATTTAAAGACATTACCTAGAATTACACCCAGGGAGGTTCTTCCATCATCGTGTATACAAATGAAGTCCCGACTGAAAAGGAAACCATCAACGTCAAATGACTTGTGGCGTTGACATTTACCCCCACTATCTCTGCACCTTCTACACTCTTCTGTAGGGTCTTCTCCAACTATATATAACAGAAAGCTCTATGTCATAACACAATCAAACAAAAGAATCTACCAACCGAAATATATACTATGCATTGAATTACATACAAGGAGATGTGCATCCATCTTTTAGATAAGGGCTTCCTGTTCCTTCTGACCAAAAACTGAAACATGTCCACGTATCCAGTCTTGTACCATTAAAGTCATCCACCGTCTCTCTTTCCGGGGTTTGGTCATAGCAACAAGTTACTTGATCGGTCTCTGTTAGAGTCCACATAAGCGACACGGGAATAAAATTGGTATTCCTCCCTGCAACAAATGGGGTACTAGAAAACCTTCCTTCATCATATAAATCTTCATCGTCCAATACGTAGGCAGACCCACAAGCTCCATCTTCCTCTTCCGAGGTTGTGAGGTTGATGGTGTACGACTTGAGCAAATGAGGAATCACGGTTTCACAACAACCAATTCCAAAACACTCGCTGTGTGTAGCATTGCGACAAGTCGTTGAACACCCTGTGAGCACACTCCCATTATCTGCCATCAAAGCAGCAGTACCACACCCCTCATAAACAAATTTATTGTGTGTTTTCGAAAACCAGAAGGGGCTACCATCAAGATCAATGCCCATAATCTCACTGCTATTCCGAACTGGGTTTTGGCAATAAGAGATCCTACGCGTGCTAACATTGACCGTATGATCTTTCAAGTTGACACCCAAGAGTTCCAACTGGTTGAGTTCAGGTAGATATGGTTTGGAGGAATTGCAATCAACGGTGTACCAATGGTTGACAGAACAATTTGCACCGATTCCAAAAGGGTAAGGAATCGTCACTTTCCCGCACGTATCATTGCACCCTGTTTTGGCGTATTTCGGAATCGCTACAGAAAAAGGAGTAAATGATAAGCCACACATGACTTCATATTTGTAAATTGTAATGACTATAACCGACAATGAAAGTGGGTGCCTATGTTCGCAACCAAGCACAATACATATTTGCTTAATTTTTATAATTCAAATTCATAGATCTTAATTAAGTAGCCAAATACACAAATAAATATTATAAGTTGATGTGCATACCCCTACATCCATCTGTTAAATAAGGGTTGTCCTCTGATGTAGAATAGTAGGTGTTGCATTTCCATGTATCCACCGGAGTACCATTAAATATATCTACTTTGCGACTTGTCGGGGTTAGCTTATCACAACAAGTTAACTGGCTGGAATCTGTTAGAGTCCACAGAAATGATACTGGAATAAACGAGGCATAGTCAGAAAACCTTCCTTGTTTAAATGAAGTTTCGTCCACCAAGAAGGCAGATCTAGAGCCTCCATCTTCCTCCTCCAAGCCGGTGACGTCAATGCAATATGACTTAACATAATGAGGAATTGCAGTTTCGCAACAACTAATTCCAAAACAGTTGGTTTTATCATTAAGCGTATCACTGCTACAACTTGTTGTACACCCGGTAAGCACACTACCGTTTTCCGCCATCATAAGAGCATTGCCACACCCCTCAAATACAAATTTATTGTGTATTCTGGAAAATAAGAAGGGGCTACTACCAAGATCGAAGCTCGTTATCTGACTGCTATTCCGAACTGGATTTTCACAATTAAAGATTCTTGGCATACTAACAGTGATTGTTTGATTTCTCAAGTTTACACTCAAGATCTCCTTGTGGCTGAGAGCAGGTAGGTATGGCTTCGAGTACTTGCAATCAACGACGTACCATTTATTGATAGAACATTCCATACCGATTCCAAAAGGGTATGGAATCGTCACATTGTTCCCACATGTATCTTTGCATCTTGTCTTGGCATACTTTGCAATTGCAGGTGATGTTATTGAAAGGAAACTGAGTAGATGCAAGTATGCTAGAAATAACTTCATATTCGTAGAGAAGAAAGATAGGGGATCATGGCAGAAGATGTAAAAGGTATTTATGTTTATATATAATGTTGGCTATACATGATTTGAGAGAAAAAACAAGAGACCCACCAGTCTACGCCGTGGTGGAATTATACACCAGTAATGAGGTGTGTGGAAACAATCTCGGCATACAATTCCACGCATGGTGATGAGATCATGAGTTACGAAGAATTTGAGTCTAATTTTGTGTGTGTTTTAATTATTGTTATTAGGAAAATTGGTTTTTATTGGTTCAAACTATTTCATGTTAGTCGGCGCTGGTCCCAACTTTTATTTTGACTGACAACAGTCCCAACTTTAACATTCGTTTCTTACACCAGTCGAAACGGAGTACTAACTCCATTAAATATTTGCTGATGTGTCCATCTGAGTTGTCAAAAAAATATTACATGGCAGCCAACATGAATATGGTATTATACTTAACATATTACATTCATAATTCATCCCTAATTCTCCAACCCTAATCACACTCTGCACGCAATGGGTTCATCATCCTAAATCAATACACACATTCCGATCAACAAATCCACACATTCCGATCAACAAACATGCATAATAAACCTAACTCAAAACCAATACTCAACCGAAATCAATCTCCGTCAACAAACTACATTCGGACTCGGATAATGCTCCATAACGCCAGCCTCCAATCCGAACTATCAACCGAAACATAATGCAACTCATCCGCAATACATATCGGAGGCTTATTCACAACCTTCTCACCGTTAACCGTAACCTCGTCCGTTTCGTCGGAAGATAAAGCCCTGAAGAATGACATCATCCGGACCGGAGGACGGTGACACCGGAGTTGAACGTCGATGCGGCAGAGGACGGCAAAACTGGAGTTGAACGCCGATGCGGCGGAGGAAGTTGAACGATGACGGTGATGATGGTCAAACATTGTAATTGATTCGATGATTTAATTAGGGTTCTTGAGATAAATTGGGGATTTTTATTTGGGTGTGCTTTTGGAGAATTGGATATGAATCATGAATGTAATATGTATAATACCATATCCACGTTGGATGCCATGTAATATTTTTTTTTGACAACTCGGAAAATCAGATCAAATATAATCCCCAACTGAGATATTAGGTTAACCATTCTACGATTGAACTAGTGTTTCCTTATATTGTTTCAAGACCTATATAATTAATGAATTATTTGATGAGAAACACATACATATACAACGCCCTGCTTGTGGTGCGCGCACATAATGTATAAAGCGACTGCAAAACTAGTTAAGGACTTACTCCTGGTAAATTGTGTCTCATGGTGTTTAACAAGTTAAAACAACGCGATTAACACAAGTATCGAACATGAAAATGACTTGTTTAACACGTGGCTTTGGTGGTTTGAACGTGACAGTTGTATGTTTTATGTTCCAAGAATGGGAAATGATGAACCCTAGCCTTCTAATTTTTTAATTATTTCTAAAAAAAGTACAAAATTGCATAACGTATTCTTTTTTACTAAACATGTCTTATCGTGTCTAAACATACGCACCTCTTTGAAAAATATTTGAATTTTTTTGAAATAATCTTCATGTAGAGAGTTTTGCTTAAATTTTGTTCTTTTTAATTTGCATGTTTTTATATATTTTAGTTTAACTAATAAATATTAATATATAATATTATGTTTTCCATATAATATTTTGTAAATGACAAGCATTTTCTTCTACTAGAATTTTCGGCCTTATTGTCACGACATGAAGAAAAAGTGCCACATGCATCCGGTTGAAGACTTGTAAGTCTACGCTAAATTAGAACCACAACTCAAAATCCAGAAAGAAATTAAATTTCTTTTTTTCTAGTGATTTATTATTGTGAGGAGAAAGGGTCCCAAAGAGACCCGTGAATCTAAACGGACCACAAATGGTCTTGGATCACACTTGCAGGTATAGCCCTACCAACCTACTAGCAGCATCCATTCGTGGAACCAAGTAAACCATCAGAAGAACCCTCTGTTTGGCCAATCGTTCTCTACCTCTCCGGCTATTAATATTCTACTTAGACCAACAGTTTAAGGATCCTCACTCTCTCACTCTCATTACGATTTTCTCAATACTAATACTGATTGGCATACCGGAGGGTGATTACGAGAAGAACCCTTTGTTCACATTCTCATAACGAGCTCATGATGTTCTGTTTTTTAGGTTGAATCGGTTCATATATACTCGTGAAAATCAGATCAAATATAATCCCCAACTGAGATATTAGGTTAACCATTCTACGATTGAACTAGTGTTTCCTTATATTGTTTCAAAACCTATATAGTTAATGAATTATTTGATGAGAAACACATACATATACAACGCCCTGCTTGTGGTGCACGCACATAATGTATAAAGCGACTACAAAACTAGTTAAGGACTTACTCCTGGTAAATTGTGTTTCATGGTGTTTAACAAGTTAAAACAACGCGATTAACACAAGTATCGAACATGAAAATGACTTGTTTAACACGTGGCTTTGGTGGTTTGAACGTGACAGTTGTATGTTTTATGTTCCAAGAATGGGAAATGATGAACCCTAGCCTTCTAATTTTTTAATTATTTCTAAAAAAAGTACAAAATTGCATAGCGTATTCTTTTTTACTAAACGTGTCTTATCGTGTCTAAACATATGCACCTCTTTGAAAAATATTTGAATTTTTTTGAAATAATCTTCATGTAGAGAGTTTTGCTTAAATTTTGTTCTTTTTAATTTGCATTTTTTTTATATATTTTGGTTTAACTATTAAATATTAATATATAATATTTTTTTTCCATATAATATTTTGTAAATGACAAGTAAGCATTTTCTTCTACTAGAATTTTCGGCCTTATTGTCACGACATGAAGAAAAAGTGCCACATGCATGCGGTTGAAGACTTGTAAGTCTACGCTAAATTAGAACCACAACTCAAAATCCGGAAAGAAATTAAATTTCTTTTTTTCTAGTAATTTATTATTGTGAGGAGAAAGGGTCCCAAAGAGACCCGCGAATCTAAACGGACCACAAATGGTCTTGGATCACACTTGCAGGTATAGCCCTACCAACCTACTAGCAGCATCCATTCGTGGAACCAAGTAAACCATCATAAGAACCCTCTGTTTGGCCAATCGTTATCTACCTCTCCGGCTATTAATATTCTACTTGGACCAACAGTTTAAGGATCCTCACTCTCTCACTCTCATTACGATTTTCTCAATACTAATACTGATTGGCATACCGGAGGGTGATTACGAGAAGAACCCTTTGTTCACATTCTCATAACGAGCTCATGGTGTTCTGTTTTTTAGGTTGAATCGGTTCATATATACTCGTGAAAATCAGATCAAATATAATCCCCAACTGAGATATTAGGTTAACCATTCTACGATTGAACTAGTGTTTCCTTATATTGTTTCAAGACCTATATAGTTAATGAATTATTTGATGAGAAACACATACATATACAACGCCCTGCTTGTGGTGCGCGCACATAATGTATATATGTGTGAACCCTCTAGTAGGCAAAAGTAAAGTTGCACTAATTTTGATGTTATTTTACTAATCTCATGAAAATAATGTTAAAAGTGACGGAAGGTTAATCAGGCATCATGTAGTGGCGTTGATAGCTGAAAGACAAAGGTACATGCACCAATCGACCGATGTGCCAATGGTTGAGTGTTATGCGCCTTATGTCCAAGGCTTGATGCAAAACTACTATCGAGCCGGGGGTCTCACCGGAAGCAGCCTCTCTATTCCTACGGGGTAGAGGTAAGGCTGTCTACATCTTACCCTCCTCAGACCTTACCATAACTTTACTATTGGTGGAATATACAAAGTACGATAATGATGATGAAACACTTTACATATAGTCAGCTTGAAAGGGGAACGACAGGACCTAAACTTATAAAAACAAAAAAGGAAAAAAAAACTAACTTAGGTTATATGTGAAACTACGAACCCCATAGTCAAGACAACAGAAATTATTATTTAATGTATTAATTTTGGTTTTCAATTGTCATCTTGTAATTTTGAAACTTTAGTATACCTGTTAAAATCAGAAAATGCCTTTATAAAAAGCTCCATTATAATAACATTATATATTATAGTATTTATATATATATAGGGTAAGGATCCTAAGAAAATCATTGGCAAATTGAGAACTTTGAAAACTATTTTGGACCATTAAAAGAAACACCAAAAAAATATTTAAAAAATTATAAAACAAAATTAAAGGAAAATTTTAAAAAAGTAAAAAAACCAAAATTCTTATATTTCATTCCAGTTTCATAAAAAAAACCGAAATTTTTTTATTTTTTAATTCGTATTATACTTATACACATATGTACACTTTCATTTAACCTCTAGTTACATAATTTACACATATGTACATTATCATTTACCTTAAATTATACATATGTGTATAGGAAAAAAACATGTGTGGACATATATGTACATATTATACATATATGTATAATTTAGCTAAATCGAGAATTTTTTTTTACGTTTTTTTTAAGAAACCGGGATGATAAATAAGAACTTTGGTTTTTTTACTTTTTTTATTTTTGTATTTTTTCTTTGTTTTATGATTTTTTTTTTATTTTTGGGTTTTTTTGTAGTCTAAAATGGTTCTCATAGTTCTCAATTCTCAAAAACTTTTCACATGATCCTGATCCTATATATATATATATATATATATATATATATATATATATATATATATATAGTAACAGAGTAGACCTGGATAAATAAGTTTTACAAAGCCATAAACCGTCAATAAGTTTACCATTATTTTACAAAATAATAAACCGTCAAGTTAGTATGTATGGAATGAAAAGGCGTCCTAAAAACAAATTAAACATACGGAAAAAGTTTCCTTACATACTAACTGCCAGTCTATAATTTTAACTTAGCCAAAAATTGCTTTAACCTTTACTTAATTATTACTTAGATAATTTTAGAACCATTTCTTAAAGGGGTGTTATTATGCCACGATTCAATACTTTAAGGGCTTAGCCCATCATATAGTTTATAAATTTGTAATGCAAATATAATAGAATCAAAACTTCTTACTTGAATAAGAATGACAGACTAGTAACACTCCAATAGTAAGACTTCAAAGCTTGAAGTTTTTATCAATTTGCTGGATATTATACAAGAGTACTGAAAGGAAAGAATAGAGGTGCTAAAACTTAGCGTGCCTCTATCTAAAATCTAACTCCCCTTTTATAGGGAAAACACACGGGAAAAGTACAAAACAAATAAATTAAAATTATAAAAGTTATAGAAAAGTAAAGATGCTCTATAAGAGCAGGGCCATTTAAATTGGCATCCAAAGTCTCCATTATGGTGCTATGTCGGAGAATCTTATCATGATTTATAGGCTATCTCCTTTTGTCAGAGCTTTATCAGAGCACTTAGAGATTCCCATTATGAACAGGGAATAAGCTTTATTAATTTTGGACCTTTTCTTTTTCTTTGTCGGATTTGCTTTGGGAAGATTCCCCTGGTTGGTCTATGAATTCTTCTTGGAGTTTTCTTAGATATTTCTCCAAGTCTGCATCTAGGCATGTGATGTCTTCTATTTCTTGTGCCTCTCCTGCTAAACAAGAAAACTCATTATAATCTCCCTGACTATTAGACGAAATGGACATGGCCTTTGAGGAATCGGTTGTAGAAAAATGTTTCTTTAATTCCCTTTTCATTTCTTCTATATAAGACTTGATAATTTCAGACTTTGAAACTTCTTGTTTTCCTTCTATTAACTTTTTCGAAATCTGTTCGAACGGACTGTTGATTTCCTTTTGTTGTCTTTTTACCATCTGGGTTTTATAATATTCTATTCTTGAGGTGATTATATCCACCGTATCCTGGCCTTCAATCTTGTTGGTAGACATATTTATCCTGGTCATTTTTGTCCAAAACTTGGTATAACAAGTTCTTTTAAGGCATGGGAAATTATCCCTTAGGGTATACCTTGTGGTCGGCTTCCATTTCCAAATCCATGGAATTGAAAATTCTATAAAAAAGTACATTGAGGCTATTCCCTCAAACCATAAATTATTATCTTTTGCTTCTATAAGATTGGGTGATACTTTTACCCATTCCAAATATAACTCTTTAAATGGTTCAGGAAGAATCTGGACTGTTGGTCCATATAGAATGAACCATTTTTGGAACCAACAAGGTATACCTTGTTTGAAGATATTATCACTGACTTTTATAAACCATGAATGTTTTCTTTTTGGATTCTCATAAAACAAACATTTCTCGAATCCATGGATATAATTCCAATAGTTATATTTATAAGTTTGCCTGTCAGTTGTTTCGGGATATATGAATTCCCTTTCTTTTAGGGTACTTAACCCCCATTTTTGAGGAGGTATAATTGTTTTTATAAAAACTTTACTAAAATTATACATATTTCTTTCTCTCTCTCCGGGATAAAAGTGTCTTATTTCTGCAGTTTCTGTAAGTCGCAGAATATTTTCATAATATTGCCGTGTTTTATAAGACGGCGCTTCATATGAAGCTGGTTCTATATATTTTTGCATAAGTATCCAAGGATCATCAAAAGATTCGATATCTTCTTGATTTAGAAGGATTATTTTCTTTTGTCTCTCGGTTATGAACCAGGAATCTTCTTCATCATTGTCTTGAGTAACATATGCATAAGTAGGAGCTTTTGAAGCTTCCTCTTCTTTCAAGGCCTGTATCATGGCCCTAATCTTTTCATATAACGGATCATTCGGGTCAATTTGAATTTCTGTATCATTTGTGTTGTTATTAACAACATTTGAACTGAAGGCAGCATTTGAGCTAGAAGCAATGTTTGAGGCTATAAGCCTCCTGGTTCCCATTTGGGCTAGGACTATTTCCTGCCTGTTATTAATACTGAGTCCTCTACCTCTTCCTCTATTAGGAGAGCCTCTTCCTCTTCCTCGAGGAATCATTCCTGAAAACACAAAATTAAGCCGAAGAGATTATTTTCTCCTTTTCTTTTAGGATTTTTATCCTTTCTCTAGCATTATAAATTGTATTATAATAAAATCTGATCCTTCTTAGTCTATCATATGGATGAACAGTGAAATCAAGCTGTATATCATGGATTCTACGCATTTGATCTCTTATAATTAGATTATGAAGGTTTATATCCTGCTCTATATTATTAAATGAAATCTTTAAATGACCTTTAATTTTTCTTCTCATTTATGTATTCCCTGGAAAGAAAATCAGGAAGACTGTTGTCAGTTCCTTTTTTATATAATATTTCAAAGTCAAAAGGGGCTAACTATGATTGCCATCTTGCAAACATTTGTTTAGAAACATCATGCTTAAAATCCTTTTTAAACATGAATCTAGCCGCTTGGCAGTCGGTTTTTATTATAAATTTTTTGTTATATAAATCATCCTGGAATTTTAGAACACACTTTAATATTGCTAAAATCTCGTTAGCTATGGTAGCATAATTTTTTTGGCCGTCAGACCACTTTCCTGAATAGAATCGGACAAGATATTCTTGTTTGGTTTGAGGAGAAATTTGTTTTAGTATTCCTCCAAAACCTATGTCTGAAGCATCTGTCTCTACAATTTTATCCCAATTTGGGTTAGCAATGGTTAAGCACGGAAGATTAGAGACTTTTTGTTTTATCTTCATTACTGCTTTTGTATGATTTTCGTCCCAAGGCTTATGATTCTTTTTTAATCTATCATATAATATAGACGAATCTTTAGCTAAGTCTTTATAGTATGGGGCGATATAATTCAAACTCCCTAGAAATCTTTGCAATTGGGTTTTATCAATAATTTTATCAGGGAATTTATTTGCAAATTCTATACTCCTACTGATAGGGACTATTTTCCCCTTTTCAATTATATGTCCCAAGAACCTAACATTTGTTTGAAATAGCACCATTTTTTGACAAGAAATAACTAGTCCGTTTTTTATTATAATAGTTTTAAACAAATTTAAATGTTTAAAATGAGTCTCAATATCTTTGAAAATACTAATATATCATCTATGTAGACAATTATAAAATTTGAAAATGGATTAAATATATCATTCATAATTTTTTGAAATTCTGAAGGGGCATTTTTAAGCCCAAAAGGCATAACGTTCCATTCATACTGGCCAAAAGGGACGTTAAAAGCTGTCTTATATCTATCCTTTTGGTCAATCTGGATTTGCCAATACCCAGATTTTAAATCAAATTTTGAAAAGATTAGCGAATCATATAACCTGTCCAACAAGTCTTTTTTGTTTGGGATTGGGTATCTAATCCACTTTAATACCTTATTTAGAGGTTTATAATTTATTACTAACCTTGGCACTCCCCTTTCTTGTTCAGAATGTTTATTTACACAAAAGGCTGTGCACGACCAAGGAGATTTTGAGGGATGTATTAATCCCTTTTGTTGAAGCGAAGATATTTCCTTTTTACATAACTCTAAATATTCAGAGTTCATTTGGCACGGTCTTGCCTTTGTCGGGACATTACTTTCATGGAAGTCTTCTTCATAAGGGAGAGAAACTATATGTTGTTTTCTATCCCAGAAAGCATTTGGATGATCATTACATATGTCATTTGTAAATTGGTTTTTTAGGAGTTCAATTTTTAATAATAGTTTCGGGTTTTTTAACCTTTCTTCAATTATATGAATATTAATTTCTTCTTTGAGAAAATTAATCTGACTAGTTTTTGCCTGAATCAATATTTCATTTATCATCTTTTCAATAGGTTGAGTTACAAACTCAAAGTAGAGATTCTTCCCATTATAGGTTGCTGTGAAACCTTTTTTGTTTACTTCCTTTAATGGGAATATTTTTGATAAGAACGGTGTTCCTAAGATAACTTCATTAGATATATTTTTTACTAATAAGAATGAAGTAGTAATACATTCTCCATTGTGGCAAATCTTTGCTTTAGGAAGCTTGTATTTCACACCCATATCTTGGTGGTTAGCTGTCCTAAGAATATGCGTTGTTTTTTCAAAGTATTTTGTGGGGATAAGACCTTCTCTTAGACAATTTAGATCTGCTCCTGAGTCAATAAGAACTATAAAATCCTTTTTGAAGTTATTCTCAATTAACAAAGTAATCTTCACCAGCCATTTTTGTGATATAATATTTTCTATGGTATGAATATGTTCATCTTCTAAATTCATAGGAGGGAATATTTCAGAATAAGTGGGAGATTTAGTAGTTGTTTCTCTTAATGTAGTATTATAAATACTAGTTTTTTCTAGATCTAGGATCCTTTTTTCAAAGTCATAACTTTGTTTTTTTAGATTTATTATTTCTCATTTTAGTTTGGCTACTTCAGCTTTTAAATCTTCAGGAGTTGAAGAGTTATGCTTTCTATTATTCAATCTATCATGAATATGTTTCATTGTATAAGGACCTTCTGGTTCTTTTGGTATATCATCTTTCTTTTCTTCTTCTTGATAGATTATATCAAGAATTTTTACCTTTTCTTCGGGGTCTTTTATTCTTTTAAGAATATCTTCTAAAGTGTTACTATTTATAACATTAATATCACTCCCATTAACATCATTATCTTGAAATTGGGATATGATTTTATAAATTTCATCATCTGATTTTCCATTTTCGCAACAATTTTCACAATCTTCGGGATCCGAATTTGGTTCAGAATCATAGTCTGTAGATTCTTCTGTATCAAGAATCCTATATAGTTCTTCTTTGATTTCTTCTTCTATATTTAAATTATTAATTTTACTCTTCATATTTTTTCTTTGGTAACATCTGTTTGCTGTATGACCCTTCTTTTTGCATATATAACACGTTGGGGTCCATCTTTCTTTTCTATTTGCTTTTCTTCTATAACGTTTTTCTCTTCTTTTAGCAAAATATTTTTCTCTAGAAGCTTGTTTATAATTTTTATAAGGACTTCGTTCTTTATCCTCTTTTTTACATTCCATTCCAAATTGTTCACAGAATTAACCTAATTGTCTTTTTTCTGTTAAATTTTGTTTTTTGATTTGGTGATTTAAATGATGTTAAGGTTGTACACCTAAGACCATTTAACAATGTTCTTATGGTTTCAGAATTGTCCGACCACCTTCCTGTAAAATGTTCTATGATGGTAAGTATTAATGTGTAAACTGCATCAGAAACATTTTGGCCATTTTCTGATTTAACATGATTAAAAATTTGAGGCTGATTTTCTGGTTTGATATAATTATCCCACCATCCTCTTAGTTGGCCTGTAAATCCTGCAATTATCATTTTGCATACATTGACATCACTTTTCTGATTATTTTTTGCTATCGTAGCGTACATCATCATACGATGCGTCATCATGTATATTTGTCTATCTGTATAACCATCTAGATTCCATTCGTATATGGACTTTCCATTATAGGAATTGGAAATCTCATATTCTTGTTCTTCATGAAGAACATCTTGTGGAGTAGGTCTAGGATAGTAAAACATTCTTTGTCTTGGCTTATCAGCAAATTTTGTATTGTACGATTCTGGTCTTTTTCTTCAATTTAATCTATTTATAGAATCTATTGTATAAGCCTCGAAAGTTTCATCACTCATGTTTTCTTCTTCCAAAGTGTTTAATTCTAACTTGGAAAATCTTTCTTTTAAGACTTCCATCAATTGATTTATGGGTTTTACTTTATAATCTTCTATTTCTGGGGGAGGTTGAACTGTAGGTTGGATTTTTATAAGGTTATTATTATTATCTTTGGTTTTACTTGTTTCTCCTTCTTCTTTACTATTTGAAATATATTTTTCTATCTTATTATTTGTTTCTTGAAGGATTTCTGACAAATTGTTCAGACATAAATTTGTAGAATTATTTTGCTTTATTAATTGGTTGACATGAAGGACAGTTGCCTGAAGAGAATCATTAGCTATTGCCTTTTTAAAAGCAGAGAAATATATTTCTTCATTTTCTCTTTTCATTTCAAAATCTTCTCGGGGAGGAAATATTGACTTGATAATAGTTCCTGTAGTTAATTTATAATTTTTTTCTATTATAGAGACATATTTTTGGGAATATTTGTTTATGAACCATACTGGAAATTCTATAACTTGTTGTAGGATTTGAAGATCTCTATAAAATTCTTCTCCTAGTTTTATTCTCTCATCTCTTGGAAATGATTCAATAAACCATTTTATAAAAGGTTTCCATTTTTCTTGCTTATATTTTTCGCATATCTGCTTTCTAATAGCAGATCCTGGACTAAAATCTAATTTTTTGTAATCCATTAAAGATTGAAACTCATTTGAGAGACGGTATCTTTCTCCCTAACTTGTTGGTGATAGACACCTGAGACTAGATTATCATTATTTATATTTAAATTTTCTGCCCTATTAGGTCTTATTTGAGAAGTAGAGGCCCTAGAAGATTTAGGAAACTCTACCTTATAGTCTAGAGGTGAAATGTACGACTTAGCTGAAGATGATCTATTAAGTCTTTGTGATATTGATTTAAAATCATTATCCTCAAATTCTATTTCTATATTTCCTTCAGGTGTTTCTATAAGCTTATTTAACTTATGTTTTATTTGTGGTTGCTTTTTTATTGCTTTGTTTATTACCCAATTTTCTGGGAATGTTATTTCTTCCCATTTAACTGGTCTTCTAATAGAAATATTTGATTTTCCATAATTTGTTTCTATTAATATTGTTTCATCATTTTTTTTATTAATTCTTTTGCATCTAGCATTCATGGTGGTTAATAACCTATAATATATTCTATAACAAATGCAAATTATTTCAGAACCCTGAGCATAATTGTATCCATGGGTTTTTACATATAAAGTTAAAGCGTCATCTATATTTTGATCAGATAAAGACAAATGTAAGTCTGGATAAACATCAAAATATACTGGACCATGTGCTAGACTGGTTTCTATAATACCCATTAATGATTGCTTCCAGTTTAGATTACGAGCATCTCGTAATACCGCTATAAAACTTTCCGGTAATCCTTGTAAAGTTAAAGGCTTAAAAGCAACTTGGACTAAACCAACATGAATAAAATTATAATCTTTTTTGTATCTAACTAAATCAGAAAGATTTAAAAGTTTTATTATCATTTCTTCATTACTGACTGACACAGCTTCCTTAGTTGTTTTAACAACTTGTTTCCAATTGAAAAAATTATCAAAACTTCCAATTTGGTATATAACCCTTGGGTTGATATGAGGAATTGTCCATTTATTTAATAAATCAAGATTTTTTGGAATATCATATTCTTCGCTTGTACTGTTTTTAACAGTATTTTTCTTTTTAAATAGGTTAATCATTTTAGATATAAAAGTATTGAACCATAACACAAATACCCCCCTTTAATTCTATGGCTCTGATACCATTAGTAACAGAGTAGATCTGGATTTTTAGAACACACTTTAATATTGCTAATGGATTTTTAAATAGGTTATATATATATATATTAAAAAGCAACTTTGCCATGTGAGTGTAAAAACATTATTCATCAAAAGTGCAAGTTTCTATGCATCATGTATAACCCTTTTGATCCAACTGCCTAATATTTTCCTTCTCTATCCACATCGTAGTCTTGCTACTCGCATTTATAGACTCGCATTTATAGATGACTCTTCGACTATATATATTGCAATCAATCATCAATAGTTGTTGAGGGTTTTCTTACTAAAGAACTTCTTGTTTATCAATCATATTATTTATGTAATTTTAGGTAACTTGAAGTTTAATAATTTAAATAGTCATTCATTGGCCGATACTAATTCATACTATTACATAACACGTAATGGTTTTGCTTATTTTTAATTGCATAATGCAACACGTACTTTTTAAGTATAGTTTTGAAGACATTCTATGTGCGGCTATCATCGCTTGCATATCCCTCTTCTTGATACGTAAAATCTTTTTGCTTCTGGGAAGCGTGACTCTGATCATACACGATCCTGGGGGATAAAACCCTCTGGGTCGGACGACCTCTGTCCTGACTTCCTCCCTACTGACGGTCAGCTGATTGTTTGACAAGTTCCATTTTTGGAGTAAGTTGACTTCGCTACATGGCCGGCGGAGGTGAAGGAAATGGTGAATCATAAACCAGGGTTCTTGCTTGTAACTAGTTATTTTTCACCATTCTATCATACTCTTCCTTCAACTTCTGTTGCTCTTGTTGGTACCACTCGTCCGGGGTCAACACAAATTTTTAAGATCTAGATTGGTGACGAACTCGTGTTTCATCACCCTCAAATATGGGGAACTCTCCGGCTCTGTCTTCCAGAACCGGAGTTCGAGTGTTCCGGCGAGGTTCTATCAAAATCTGTCTGGCGTCTTCAAAGACCAAACCTTTGGAAACTTCGGTCTGTCTTCCTTTCGTCGGAGTGGCCTCAGAAAACTGTTGGTTCTGACTCATCGTAACAGACTACAAAAACTTCAAAAACCTTCTAAAAACTGTGAAATCTAGCTTCAAAAAACAGATGGTGCCAATGAAGAAGCACAAATCGAACTGGATAGTCAGAATCTATATTTCCCCAAGTGTGAGTATACTAGCTGCTTGATGAGATCAAATTCCAGCTGATTCCCTGCAAAACGAACACCGTGAGTCTCGTCACGGGAAGGACAAGATGGGGGGTCTTCCTGTAACCACCCTCAGGCGTGAGAATAGGTATTGTACTGTAGATAATAAGTACGAGATACAAGTAATTGCTCTGATCGTGTGAGAGTGAATCCATACCTCATGGAGATGATTCGAGTATTTATAGTCGGGGATGGGGGAAGGTAATTGGTGCAGTTGTCGCTATCAAGATATTCCATATCTACCTGAATGGACACGTGTCAAGCGTTTATAAGATATGACAGCATGGTTCCGTTTGGGACGGTTATTAGTGTCCAGCTGTCATTCTTCCATTGGCTGATGTCATTGTTAGGGAATGTTTGAATAATCTTATAGATATAGTTTGTTACAACTGCTCTTTCATAACACGTGAGGGCCTTGCATGTGTGGGGTCCCTAATGTGATCCGCGGGTCTCTTCCGCGGATGCTCAATGGTAATCTACAGATCATGTTGAAGGTCCACAAGGTGTAATCCTTGGTTTTCGGGTAGTTTTTCTACCCTACATCTATAGAATCCTTAATCCTTATTCTCTACTTCCATATACGAACATACTAAGAAGTCAGCTTTGGTTTATGTGTTTTTATTTTCACCTTACGCATTTTTATTTTCAGTTGATGTAATATTTATGTTTAATTTATATAATATGTATATTTAGTTAATGCAATGTTTATTTTTAATTTATGTACTTTCTATTTTTAATATAGGGATTATTCTGTAAAATAGTAAACAAGTTTTGAAATTGTTATTAGGTCACTCATAAAGTTTTTGTTTCAATAAGGTAACTAAAGTTTCATTTTTTTTTTCAATCTTAGATATTTTACCTGGATAGCAGGTTCTCTAGGTTTTTCTTTTTTCTTTTTTTTTTCAAGTTTGCCATTGCAAAATATATTTTTAATTTTTAAAAATTGAAAAATTAGTAGAAATTGAGAAAAATAATTTTTAAATTGCGAAAAATGGCAAAGAAAAAAGGTAGAAAAATTTAAGTTACGGCTTGTTTTATAAGAAACCGTCATTTTTTAGACAAATTTCAAAAATATGGTTAGGTGATATTAAAATATTTAATAGTAGAATTATTAATTGCTTCGATATAAAAGAAAAAAAAAGAATTAGGAACATATTGAATATAAATTTTTCTTAATTTTTAGTTTTTTTTTGCAAATTTTCAGGTTTTTTTAATTATTTTTTGCAATTCAAAAATTATTTTTTTTAATTTTTACTATTTTTTTCAATTTTTTAAAAAATATGCAATGTCAAACTATTTAAAAATAAAATAAAAATCTAGATAAACTGCTATACATGTAAAATATATATAATTAGAACAAAAAGAAAACATTCACACCCTGATTGGAACAAAATATTTATAGAGGGAGGGTAGCAAAGCTACCCACAGATCCCTTATCCGACCCGCGGATCGTCAGAATACATCCGCCACCCACGGATCCCTTATCCAATCTGCGGATCGTCGAAAGACATCCGCGCAAGGAACACGTGGATTGGTAAAGCCATCCACAATCCAAGACACGCTTTGTGGATCTCCACCATAACCCGCGGACTGCCACGCGAGCATCCGTGGAAGGAATCCACAAACAATTCAAGGGACTCATCACACGCATGATTCCCACGTGATATGGAAGAGCAGTTGCAACAAACTATTTCTAAAAGATTTCCCCAATACCCCCTGATAACGACATCGACCAATGGAAAGAAGACACCTGGACACGTAATGACCATCCAACGACGTGCACATAATGGCTACACCATAAACGGGTCCAGGCTGTCACATCCAGTAAAGGTTCGACACGTGTCCACTCAGGTAGAGAGGGAATAACTCGATAGTGACAACTCCACCAATCACCTTCCCTCCACCTTCGGCTATAAATACGAAGATCATCCCTTCAAGGTATTCATTCATACTTTTAAGTCTCAAGCAATTACATACGGTATCTTACTTTATTCCGATCAGAGTACGATACTTATTCTCATGCCAGAGGGTGGTTACGGGAAGACCTACCACTCTGTCCTTCCCGTAACGAGACTCAACGGTGTTCTGTCTTGCAGTCACTAGCTTGGATATGTTCTCATAGCGCTTCAGAATACCCACAGCTGGGGATTCATCAGATCGGACTATCCAGTTGGATCCAGTGTTTCTTCAATATTTTATGAGTGACCTAATTGAAACAATTTCAAATTTTGGTTACTATTTTATAGAGTAATCCCTTTTAATATATGTATCAATTTATTATACAAAATATAAAAAATAGATTATTATATAAACTAATTTAGTTTATTGAAAGTAAAGGTAAAAGTAGGTGAAGATCGTAAATATAGGAGTATTTGAAAATTAATGTAATGTTTGAGCCTTTAATTGGGGAAAAATATAGGTATTTTTTATGGATGAGTGACAATCCGACACACGGGTTTGGTAATTGACCTTGAGGTTCTGAAACTAACTCGGTCCATATCATCTAGGTGGTTAATTGCTGGTGAGGTTCTAAAACAAGCTCCGTCTGTACCAAGTAATATGCTGACGAGTGACGAGAAACACCACCCCATTTGGCCCCAATCATGAAAACGTGCGGTCTTCTTAAGTACAAGGACAAGAAACAAAAATTAAAAAAAAAAAGAAAGGAAAATAAAAAAGCATATTTTTTAACAACCAATATTACATCACGTATAAATAATTAACAAGGACAAAGACTAATAGCGCCATGTGTGGTTACAATTCATCTTATCTACCTTTAATAATTGTCTACGTACAGCACCCGGGGAAAAAAAGGACACGTTATCTAAACATCCCTTTCCTTATCAAGACGCTCTCAATTAGAGATGGGCAAATAAATCGGTAATTAAACCGAATCGAAAACTAAACCTAAATCGAACCGGTTTGAAACTGATTATATAGAAACAAGTTTGGAACCGATTGAAACCGTAGGTTCAGAACCGGTTTGTAATTTTCTCCACCAAAACCGGTTCCAAACCAGTTAACCGAACCGAAACTGAGCAAAACCGGTCAAAACCCAAACCAAAACCGATTGTACCATGGTAAGAAACCAGTTTCAACCAGAACCAAAACCGATCACAAACCAGTTTTGAGTTTTAAACCGTTTGTGCACCTCTACTCTCAATACGCCATGTATAAGTCTATACGCGGCGTTTGGAATGCTCCAATCCCGGTGTTCTTGATAAACCCTGGTGACCTAGGAGTTTGTGAAAGCAATACGCCGTGTATAGTCTCGGGAATGACCGACGTATAGGTCAGTCTGTCTGAACCATACGACACTTCCCCGGGAATACGATGCGTATAATTCTGCACACATCATTTAGCCTTTCCCCAACATTCCCTTACAAGCGCAAACTGATTTTGTCAGCTTTAATTGCGATATGCGTCTATAGTGCTATAAGAGCATTCACATTCAATATATCAAAAAATGTGAGTGAAGTTTTTATAATATAGAGAGTGCTTTAGGGTGTTATGTGTAAATAAGAGAGAAATGTGATGATTTTTTATATATTTGAAAAGTTATTGTTCACACCCTATATATGGGGGAGTTCTTCATTTTTTAGAGATGATTAAAATTGGTTGTGAGGGGATGAGAGAGAAAACGTTAGTGTTTATGGTTAAATTTTAAGAAATACACTGTTTATCTATATAATTTTTTAATGTTTTTTTAAAAGTGATTGTGAGTAAAGTAGAGATAAAAGGTAATGATAAAATTATAAAAAATATTATTTAATTGAAATGAGAAAGAAAATATGATTTTTTAGTAACGGTTATGTGATAAAAAAAGTTATTAAAATATGATTGATATACTTTGTCGGAAAGTTGTTGAAAATAAAAATAAGTAAATAATATAAATGTAATTATTCGACCTATATTTGTTGGAATTAAAAAAATATATAAATTTAAATATTTGCCGCAAATGTGTTTGAAATAAAAAGAAAACGAAAAATACAAATATAGACATTCTTCAAAAAGTTGTTAGCAATAAAATATATATATATATATATAAATGTAATTCTTCGATCAAAATTTGTTAAAAGAAATTAAAATGAGTAAGTATTATAAATATAATTATTTGTATGAAGTTTGCTGGAAATAAAAGTAAATAAAAAAATATTTACATAATTATTCGTCAAATATTTTGTTGGACATAAAAAAATTATATAATTAATACTATTTGTCGGAATCTAATAGAGAAAATAAAAATAAATAAAACTCTTTTTGTTGAATATTTTCTCAAAATAATAAAAAGTAAATATTAATAGTATTGTTATTATTATTATAAATATTATCATTAGTATTAATAATACCACTAAGTGTTTTTAATACTCTAGTCCGGAAGTCGGCGAAAAATAAATAAATAACAAAAAATTAGACTTATAAGAAAAGGCATAACTGTGTAAATCATTTTCTTTTATATTTTAACAGTTTGAAACCACCCTGATTACTTGGATGAGTTTTCCTAAGACGAGATATTAATCTTTCATACTAATTTTGACTTTTTAGACCTGACTCACTCAAAAACGTCATCTAACAAGAAACTCACTACCATAAAAAACCCATTTAAGTCAGGTCTCAGACATGAGAGCTTAGAAGTCTTTAACTATCTCACCATGTCATTGACCAAGAAGGCCAAATGCTATGTTTCTTAGTAATTCTTGTTGTTTGAAAATACCTTTGCCAACAAAATTCCAACGAATCTGTTGTTAAAAGTCGTTCAGCTTTTTTAGTAGTGTGTGATGTTTCTTTAATAAAAAATTAACCCGCTTATAACTCATAAAGCTAAATAATTACATGTTGTGCTGCTATATGTCAACATGACGTACTT
Source organism: Bidens hawaiensis (assembly GCF_021521415.1). NCBI lineage: Eukaryota > Viridiplantae > Streptophyta > Magnoliopsida > Asterales > Asteraceae > Bidens > Bidens hawaiensis. Next base: position 16,391 of record NW_027498879.1, on the reverse strand, counting down.
TATTATACAACGAATGATCGACAGGCTTTTTTGCATTATCTACTAATGCTATTATTGAAGCTATATGTTGATGATGCGTCACTGTGTGTTTGAAACGATAAGTCCTCCCCATATATCATGGGCTTGATATTAGTATCAGTTTGAACTTTGGAGGGAACGTGTGACGTTCGTATAGTTTCTAACTCTATAGCTACCTCTTTCATTGTTGGTCTGTACCTTCCATTCAAACTTAAGCATCGTATTGCTAGGTTAGCTACTATCAGAAGCTCATCCCTAGTACCCTCTTTAATCACCGTTGCATCAAAAATAGACATAACACGACCTTCTTCCATTGCCAACATAAAGTGTGTAGCCAAACTTCTATGCTCACCAAATCTTGTCAAGGAAATTGGCCTTTCTCTGGTTAGGAGTTCAACTAAAACAACCCCAAAACTATATACATCACTTTTTTCAGTGAATTGACTAGATTGGAAATACTCGGGATCAAGATAGCCAAATGTGCCTTTGACTAAGGTAGTCAAATGAGTTTGTTCTACTGCGACAAACCTTGAAGTTCCAAAGTCAGAGACTTTGGCTCTATATTTATCATCCAAAAGTATATTGGTGGTTTTGATATCTCTATGGTATATTGGAATGGAAGTTGCTGAATGCAAATAAGCAAGTGCTCCTGCAACCTCTGTTGCTATTTGTAATCTCATGTTCAAAGAAATTGGTAACTCATTACTTTCATTGTGAAGAAGGTCATACAAGGTACCATTTGGAATGAATTCGGAAACGAGCAGAGGGACATCTGTCTCTAAGCAACATCCCAATAGTTTGACCACGTTCCTATGATTGACTTGTGAAAGAATAACCACCTCATTGATGAACTGTTGTAATCGGTTCTCATCCACAACTTTTGACTTCTTGATCGCTACAATCCTTCCATCCACTAGCATCCCCTTATACACTGTACCTTGGCCTCCTCGACCTAGAATTCTATTCTCATTGAAGTTGTCTGTGGCCTTTTCTAGCTCATGTGATGTGAAAAGTATTGTTTTACCAACTAAAGATGGGTCAGCTTCTTCTTGTTGCTTTAAAAGTATACCACCGTTTCGTTTAAAAAACCTCTTTCTTTGTCTCCTTTCTTTTGTTTTTATGATCCATTTGTACAATGCATAGATGCCTGCCGTAAGGAAAAGTACACCCACGCTTATGCCAACACCTGAATATCAAACACATGTACGAAAGTTACTAAGTTTGAAAACAGTCGCAATGTATTCTCAAAGTACAAGAAAATATTGATGTTTTAAGGCCATAAAAATCTAATATGATGATGAAAGTATTGATGTTATTACCCATCAATTCATCGTCATAGATCCAGATCATATAGTAATTTCTACCTTATAAACATAGATCTAAGGGTTTAAACATCGAAGTCTTTATTCGCATTTGGAAATTTATTGGTGTTGTTTTCACCAAGCATGACCTTTGAGTTTTAAATGCAAAACCAACCTAAATCTTGCATTCTGATTTGGCACTAATAAGAAATATACCACTCAAAATATAATAAAAAGTAAATTTGTCATCCAAAACACTGTAAAGAACTTAATATCCATGGATGATTTGCTAACTATAGGGAGTGTGCGTATACATGATCAAAAGAACAAATATTGAATAGGCATACATTACCTAGAATAACACCCATGGATGATTTGCTTCCAATACTTGTTGGAGAAATGTTTGGTCCACAACTAAAGTTTATTACTTTAGTACTCGACCCATCGCCACCGTATATTATATCATAATTGCATGACGAGGAATAAGGGCAGCTTGCGCAGTCTTCGATTACTAGACACACATCACATACAACGCAATTTTAAAATAAGCCAAATAAGTTAATAAAAACAGAATGTGCAGATGCTATAGTACCTTCACATCCATCAGATATATAAGGGTTTCCTTTGTAGCCTATATGACGGGAGCATTTTTGTGATTCCACTGAAGTTCCATAGCCCGTATCCAGTTCCATGTTCATATGGTCAGCTGCTCCTTGACAGCAACTTAGTGTGGTGCTGTGTGGAAGAGTCCACATAAGTGACATGGGAACAGAAGCGTTGTTATCCGCAACAGACTGAACCGAAAAGCTTCCTAATAGATATGAATCATCATCCACCAAGAAGGCATACCCGCAACCTCCATCTCCGCCCAAGCCCACGAGATTTATGCTATACCACTTAATATAATGAGGAATTGTGGTTTGGCAACAACTAAAGCCAAAACAATCAGTGTTTCTTTCCCAAACCGTATCATTTCGACATGAAGTCGAACACCCAGTGAGCACACTCCCATTATCCATCATAACAGCACTACCACACCCATCAAAAACAAATCTGTTGTGATAACTACAAAACAAGAAAGGGGTTGTACGAAGATCGATGCTATTCTGAACTAGGTTTCGGCAATCAGAGATTCTTGGCGTACTAACAATTACTGTTTGGTTATCCAAGTCTACTCTCAAGACTTGTAGGTGGTTGAGTGCAGATAGGTATGGCGTCGAGGAGTTGCAATCAACGATGTACCATGGGTTGACAGAACAATCCACACCGATTCCAAACGGGTATGGAATGGTTACGTTCCCGCATGTCTCGTTGCAACCGGTCTTGGCGAATTTTGAAATTGCAATTGATGATACTGAAAGGAAAATGAGTAGACGAAATAACTTCATGTTTGTACAGAAGAAGGATTATAGAAGAAACTGTAAGGAGGTTTTATGCATATAATGGTGGATATGAGAGAAATGAGTCACGAAATCATGAAAGGTACGTTGTGGTAATAAAGTACTTTTTTATGAGTAAGTCCGCTACTATGATGTGAAACAAAATGTTTTCCAATAGAAATACTTTTCTAAGTTGGTTGTTAAAAGTTTCCATCAGACAACTTAAAAAAGTGAAAATTAGTTGAAATTGCAATTGATGATACTGAAAGGTATTTGTCATGAAATTTTCAAAACCCATATCAACTTACGCAAGGAGGGATTGAGAGAAGACATATGGTACACGATAGTGGCTGTGATAGGGATTGAGAGAAGACATATGGTACACGATAGCGGCTGTGATAGGGTACCTGGTTTGACCGGAATGCCTCAAGTAAATTAGTAATGCAGGAAACATGTCACGAGTTTTCAACAAGGAGCAACCTAAAAGTAGCTTACAAAATAATGACTTGGAAAACACGCTTACCCATGTTAGATGGGCCACGCATGACAAAAGTAACATGGGTAACAAACTCTTAACTAAACATATCATTTACTAGAACAAGAACACAGACATGTGTAATATATGGGTTACATGACACAACATGTTTAAACAATTAAATGACTTTCATTAACACAAATGACACAACCCAATGCGACGTGTTTAACACGGCTAACAAATATCAAGATAAAATAAAAGTCATCAAAAATTATAATCCATGATACACAAGGAATGACACATAACATATTCAAAACAAAAACCCATAATAAATTTAAATAACAGTATGTAGCATACTAAAAGAAAACTTGTAAATCATCAACCCTCGAGGCTTCACAAATGCACAAACTTCACTTAATTGTATTCAACAAATTCCTACACTTCACGGAATTGTATCACTTGGCCCGTTCCCAATCAAGTTATGCTTGAATACTTTTTAATTGCATTCAAGTACTGAACCAGAGCTGTCTTTCCATCACAAAATTAAGCCTTTCGGCCCTAACGAGTTCATCCTCCCTTCGATCCAGATCCCGTCTTCATCAACCAATCTAGCTCCCTCCTCAACCTACCAAACTCCTGATTATAAATCTTGGTTACTGATTCTTCACCAACAAAATTATTTTCTTTGTAAGTTGTAGAATCAAGTTGTGCATAATGCCCGCTCAGATACTTGTTTTCCAATTCAGCCTCGGTTTTGTCTACATACACAACACACCCTTTTAAATTACCCTCAAACATCCGCTTCAGAGTGCATCCACTTGAATGCGTGTTTCTTTCAATCCCTTGAAACAGTAGTTGATCATACTTAGAACATTCTTATCTTGCTTTGGAACATAACTAACACAAGATATTGTTCTCGTCTTCCTTTCTACCCGAGCCTTCACTTCTCCTGAACGAAGATAAAGTCATTCATTCCTTTATAAACCTCAATGTCAAAGATTCTTTTAAAAACTTTAATAATATGTTTGTTACCAGTAGTGTGATACTTGGCATTAGGGTCCACATACAATATGAAGTTCCAATTCCTATCGTCGGTACCCTTATGGTGCAATCAACATTAGTAGGAACTTGGTTACTATTTAATGAATATTTTTTCAAGTTGACTTACAATAAACAATTATGGAACTTGGTTATTAATTAGTGAACGTTTTATTCAGAATAACTTCCTATATCAAATTTGAAAACATATAATCAGTTAATGGTAAAACATATGTAATCAGTAAATAGTAACTACCATGCTTCAATTTAAGACACTTAATACTAAAAAAGTAGTTTTCATAAAAGAATTGGCAACAACAAAAGCAATTTGAGTGGTTTGTATAGTTAGCAACAGGATATAAGTAATGAAATGTGGTTGTTTACTTACCAGTCGGCCCGCGTACGAATTCATAAAGGACAAAGTGTGACCTAACTTTGAGAGTGAATGATTCAGAAGAAAGAACTCGATTTAGAACAGAGGGCTATGAATCCATCACTAAAACCAAATCAATAACTGTCACCCAACCATCATCAAATAGCTTTCAAAACCATCCTATCTACACTAGAGATAAAACAAACTTCGGTCCCCTAACTATTTCAGTATAGACTACTCTGCAAGAGAGACGCATATCAAATCCGCAAGATGGGAAATGACATGAAACATAGTGCAAAAAGAGTGACTTGAAAATAAAAATAATCCCGAGTTGAATGCAGGTGATTAAAGAACATACTGAAATACATCAAAGACGATATTACAGTCATCTTTGTTTCTATTGACTTACGAACTCAAGTCTGCAACAATATTACATGTGGTTCAAAACAACCATGACTATAAATCTAAGAACGCGTCTATTTCAGTGTGATTTAAATAGTTTAATGCTTCAAATAAAAAATTAAAAGTTGTTAATTTAACATTACTAACGAAGAACTTGAGACGATTAATATGAACTAATCAACAATACAATTCCACATCTAAGATAAGATCAAACTAGATCAGACAACGATATTCAAATAGAACAGAACAGAACATAGCATAACATGATTTAAACGAAACCCTAGAAATACAAATAAAGAGTAATAGCGAGTTACAACAAGGAAATCGAGAGAAGAGGGAGTCAGCATCTCCGACGTCGTTTATATTCTCCGAGGTCTGAAATCAACGGAGATTGCCATTGATGATGTGGGTGTCGATAGATTTTGGAGAACGAAGAATCTTAACTGGGGTTTTCTGGTTGTTAGGCTGCTCCCATTCACCGTCCTTAGGGCTGTTTGGGATTCCTTATTTTAATTTCATATAACCTCTCCTTAAGCTTATAAGTTGTAAAAATATAATTTGTAAAACTTTTCTCTCACAACATAAGTAATCTCATACACCTTATTACTTTTTAAAAGGATTATAGTTATAAGTTGGTGAAAACAAGCAAATCCCAAACGCCCCCTTAACTTAACTTTTCGTTAAAATACTATTTTCTCTCTTTTTCACGTATGGTTCAAACTCAAAATTTTCACTTTCATTCTTAACCCAACCAAACCAACTTTAAAAATAAATATATATGTATTATCTTTGGTTTTTATTGCATTTATTTAATAGAAAAAAATTCAATAAGTATTTTCATAAAGACTTTATTTATTCCAACGAATCCACGCCCTGCTTGCGGTGCGCACATATAATGTATATATGTGTGAATCCTCGTATGGACAAAAGTGAAATTACACTAATTTTGGCATTATTTTACTAATCTCGTGAAAATAATGTTAAAAGTAGCGGAAGGTTAATCAAGCATCATGTGGTGGCATTGATAACCGAAAGACAAGGGTACATGCACCAATCGGTTGGTGTCCCGATGGTTGAGTGTTATGTGCCTTATGTCCAAGGCTTGATGTAAAACTACTATCGAGCCGTGGGTCTCATTGGAAGCAGCCTCTCTATTTCTACGGGGTAGAGGTAAGGCTGTCTATGGATAGGGTATGCATTTCAACATCAAAACCCGTATCCAAAATTGGACCCAATTTGTATATGGTAATACCCGAAAACTGGAACCCGGTTTTTCAAATACCCGTTCTATACCGAAAAATACCAAAAAACCCCTCAAAATGTGCAGCCCCTTAAAAAATCCAATCTGTACCCGAAACATACCAGGAAAAAATCAGGGAAACCCCCAAAAATAGGGTATTCAAATACATGTTTTTATACCCGACCCGAACACGGTGCATAAGGCATGGTTCTTAAAGACAATGCCCGGACCCGAACCCGATCCGGGCATGACCAATACCTGATTTTCCAATATCCAGTCATAGCCGAACCCGGTTCCATACACGAAACCGGCTATTATAAAAACCCGATTAATTTGTGCACCTCTATGATCAACTGACTAAAAAAATTTACGTTGTGGGCTACTATACTTTTATGTGATGAGATGTCAGTGAGACGACACAGAATGATGAGTGACGAATCCGTAAGACACATATGATCAACTGGCTAAAAGTTTGGATATTGGTATATTCGGGACCTTTCTTAAACATATATGATCAAGAGGGATTAAAAATCAGACATTTTTATGCAAGAGCTGGGTTCATAATTAGGATTCTTCATTAATTCGACAACACATTTGTAATCAACCATTAAAGTCACCTTGTCTTCCTTCCAACCTATTATTTCGCTTAGTAATAAAGCATAATTCTTGACATGCTTCTTTTGTTGGTGCCCTGAATTTAGATTCACATGATGATAGTGCAATAGTTGGTTGTTTTTGCAAACACAAAGTAACAGATGAACTTTCAAAGTTGAATATTATTGTAATAGTTTCTTTTCCTTCTTTTGCATTAGCCTCATAGCTACCATCATTAAAACCAAGTATTTTACATCAGCCACTCTTATGATAACCCAAATTCTTTTGTTCCCTTAATAAAACATACTAATACTATCATCTATTTCATGGACTTTAGATGAAACTCTCTTGGCTCTTGCATAAAACATGCTTATAATCCAACAAAAGAACTTAAGACTTGTCTCGCATGAACGTATCTCAAACAACCAATTAAGCTTTTTTTATTATCTAGCATCCACTGATCTCCCACTACAACTTTTTTCAGTTTGAGTCCTGAATCCATTAGTATCTTTGTCTCATTACAATTTAGCACTTTAACATCCTTAAGACTCTTATTTATATAGCCAGATCGAGATTTCCTTTGCGTGGATTTAAGGTTACAATCAGGTCATCAACATAAACTTTGACTAGTAATGTTGAATCTTTATTGATCTTTGTAGAGATGGCTTTTTCGATTGTGCATTTATCGAATTTAAGAGATTCCAGAGTGTGATCTAACTTTACATTCCAAACGTCATTCCATCTGTTATTCTAAAAGTTACATTATTACGATTTAGATAAAAAAAATTATGATTTATAAAATTGTCAAAACAGTTATCTTCTTTATCTCTTGAGCCCCCTCGCTTCAGTCTTCTCGGATAGCCCCATGGCATGTAAATCTTAATGAAAACCGAATGTTGAACTAAATTATTTCCTTACTTTGTATAAAGTATAGCCTAGCTTTAGATAGAGTAATGAGTAAAGTGCCATTTTCGTCCTTGTGGTTTGTCAAATAATACGAATTTAGTCCAAAAAGTTTACTTTTTGCATATGGACCCTCCACGTTTCTCAATTCTTGCCAATTACATCCAAATCACTAATATCGTTAAATTTAATCGTTAAGTCAGGGGTAGACATGTCTTTTCATTATTTCTTTATGTTTTGCCAAAATCGTCCCTGTGGTCTGGTCATATTTGCGAATTTCATCCAAAAATATTTTTTTTCGCAAGTAGACCCTCGATTTTTCACAACCGTTGCCAATTTCGTCCAAATTGTTAACTTGGTCTAAATTCAACGTTAACTTATGGATGTTACTGTCCTTTTACATGTTTGTTTATATTATTATTATTATGTGTTTGTTTGATGACATATATTAGGGATGAGCTCGGTACCGTACCGGTACCGACCGGTACCAGTACCGAAAATCCCGATCCTGAAAATCGCAAATGTTTGGTACCGGTACCGGAATGGTACCGGTAATTGAGGTAAAATTGGGGAAATACCGCTACCGTACCGTACCAGTCCTGAGAACTCAAAACCTTGGTATCGACGGTACCAAATCGGTACCGATTTTGCTCATCCCTAACATATATAACATTTCACGATTTCTATGTTTGAATCCAATATATTATCCGTTTGTTTATTCTTTTTTATTTTTAGTCATATAAGGGGTTTAGCTCAGCATAATAATAATAACAATGTAAACAAATATGTAAAAGCACATAACACCCCTAAGTTAACGTTAAATGGCACTTTACTCGAAAAAAAATATTTTTGGACGAAATTCGCAAATACGACCAAACCTCAGGGACGATTTTGGCACTTTACTCATATAATAAATAAATAGTGAAAAAAGACATGTCTACCCCTGACTTAACGAGGTTAGTAATTTGGATGTAATTGGCAAGAATTGAGAAACGTGAAGGGTTCATATGTAAAAAATAAACTTTTTGGACTAAATTCGCATTATTTGCCAAACCACAAGGATGAAAATGGCACTTTACTCTAGAGTAATTAAAGCTAAACCTTTACATGTTGTGGCGCCACCGTTAATGACCACACGAAATCCGTCAAGTATTCATTATTTTCTGCGACTATTTTTTATGGATGAAGAAGATGATCCAATATTTCTTCATTTCTTGGTTCGACCTTACTATTTGAAGGAATTGAAATCAATATTTCAAGATAACATTAAAGATAACCTAGTCAAAATAAGAATGTCAAATCTATAGACTACAAAGCTGTATGAAGTATTCCACGTGAAATGTGAATAAACAATACATTAATTATTACACTCACTAGGAAAATGGACACACATTTCAGGAAAAAAAAGGGGTAAAAATAACATTTTAAGAGATGAGGTTAAGGTGTAATTTGGATACCGACCAACTCTATCAATATATGATCGCATCACTGACGAATACTATCATCACAATTCATGAATGTTGATATGAACGTTGAGGTCGTCGGACTGTAATTTAGTGTCGAATATCCTCCCCGTACATCACATGTTCAAATTTAGGTTGAATAGTTGAGGGAACATGCAACAATCTGATGGTTTCTAACTCTATGGCTACCTCTTTCATTGTTGGCCTATTTTTCCCATTTAAACTTAAACATCTCATTGCGAGGTTGGCTAAAGGCAAGAGGTCATCAGTTTTACCTTCCTTTATCACTTTTACATCAAAAATAGACATCACATGATCTTCTTTGTGTAGCCAAACTTCTATGTTCATCAAATCTAGTTATGGAAATTGGCCATTCTCCCGTCAAGAGTTCAACCAAAACTACTTCAAAACTATAAACATCGCTCTTTTCAGTGTACTGGCTAGACTGGAAGTACTAGAGATCTAGATGGCCAAACGTACCTTTGACTAAGGTAGTCAAGTGAGTTTGGTCTACTGATACAAACCTTGAAGTTCCAAAATCAGAAACCTTGGCTCAGTCTTTATCATCCAAAAGTATATTACTGGTTTTGATGTCCCTATGGTAAATTGGAATGGAAGTTGTTGAATGCAAGTAAGCAAGTGCTCCCACAACCTCTGTAGCGATTTGTAGTCTCATATTTAAAGAAATTGCGAACTAATCAGTCTCGTTGTGAAGACGACTACACAATGTACCATTTGGAATGATCCCAAACCCATGCCCTCGAAGATTCTTTTTCTTTGCCACGTATGCATCGGACATATCTCCCCGATCCTGGAAGGCACTCCATAAATCCGAGGTTGTGGTGCCTACAGGAATGTTTGAGACAAAGAAAGTTGTTACTTGACACCGCCGGAAATTTTACGCCTCTCGCCACTCCATCTAAGGCATGCTCATCTAAGGCATGCTTTAACATTTGAATTTCCAAATTCAAAACATGTGATAGAGAGAGAAAGTATTCTAGAGAAGAGCAATATACTTCGGATAGACAACAACACGTAAGGTGGATGAGGGTGGTCCTGTTAGTTCCCTAGTTACGTAAGGTTGGGTTGTTTTGGGTGGTTCGGTGTAGTTTTCGGGTGTAAATAGGTGGGCGGTTTGGTTTAGTGACTTCGGTCTTGGATGTATCTTGGTGGTAGTTTTGGCGTGTCTAGCTTCTTGCTTTTTTTTAGAACGACGACTTTATTTAGGCTACCACACTCTTCAAATTTGGAGAGCCCCGATGCCCCACTCTGGCCAGACTATGTTGTTTTAACCGGGTCCACGCTGGCTTCAGAGTTTGGCTTGGACGTTCCCCCGGAAAACCATACCGTCAACTCCGACTTAACCATCGTTGAGCATGTACAGAGTTTGGCTTTGGCGTTGTCGAAGCACGAAATGAATCTGACCTGATCCATGACGATGTTTCCACGGATTTTCGAGATGAACGAACCACGTCTTGATCTTCTTCTTCAGCTGCTTGAGACCTGCGATGGCTTTTTGGAGGTGTGGAGGTGACTGCTAAGATATCCTGAGGATTTCTTGTTTACAGACACAAAAAGTGGTGGTGGCTCTTATTGAGCATGACCCCTGAATAAGGAGGTGGAGACCTCCTTATATAGAGAGTCTCATGGCCACCATCATGGTACCCTAATGGGCCTAGCCCAATTAGGGTTACCTCCACAAAACCCCCTCAGCCCAATAACATTGTATTAGTCCATGTAATAAAATAAGCCAAACATAATAGATTTAGGGTCGTAGAACCGGGTTTTAGTACCATACCCCTACAAGCCCCCCAAGTCCAGCGTTGCTCCTGGGCGCGCAAGCGTCTAGGTGGAGCGCTGGACTTTATAAGGTGTGAGGCGGTTTTTTCCCTTTTCTTTGGCCTTGTCTTTATCGTCTTTTGAGTTTTGGGAGGTTTTCTTCATGATGGTGACATGTTGTAATAAAAGCCTGCGCGCGAGGCGACTTACAAGCTATGAGAATAATAAAGCTTGCGCGCGAGGCGACTTACGAGCTATAATAATAATGGAGCCTGCGCGAGAGGCGACTTACGAGCTATAAGAATAATGACAGCTTGCGCGCGAGGGGTCTTATGAGCTGTATGAATAATAAAAGCTGGCGCGCGAGGCGTCTCATGAGCTGTATGAATAATAAAGCTTGCGCGCGAGGCGTCTTACGAGCAAAAAGAATAATAACAGCTTGCGCGCGAGGCGTCTTATGAGCTGTATGAATAATAAAGCTTGCGCGTGAGGCGTCTTACGAGCTATAAGAATAGTAACAGCTTGCGCGCGAGGCGTCTTATGAGCTGTAAGAATAATAACAGCTTGCGCGCGAGGCGTCTTATGAGCCGTATGAATAATAAAGCCTGCGCGTGAGGCGACTTACGGGCTGTAAGAATAATGAAGCTTGCGCGTGAGGCGGCTTACGAGCTATAATAATAGAGCTTGCGCGCGAGGCATCTTACGAGCTAAAAGAATAATAACAGCTTGCGCGCGAGGCGTCTTATGAGCTGTATGAATAATAAAAGCTTGCGCGCGAGGCGTCTTACGAGCTATAACAATAATAACAGCTTGCGCGCGAGGCGTCTTATGAGCTGTGAGAATAATAACAGCTTGCGCGCGAGGCGTCTTATGAGCTGTGAGAATAATAACAGCTTGCGCGCGAGGCGTCTTATGAGCTGTGTGAATAATAAAGCTTGCGCGTGAGGCGTCTTACGAGCTATAAGAATAATAACAGCTTGCGCGCGAGGCGTCTTATGAGCTGTGTGAATAATAAAGCTTGCGCGTGAGGCGTCTTACGAGCTGCTTTATGTCCCGCGCCACGCGCAGATGTTGCATGCGCGTGCGCGTAGACTTTGGTATGTGTTATGCGCCACGCGCAGATGTTGCATGCGCGTGCGTGTAGACTGTGATATGTGTGAGCATGTGATGCGTAAGCATGTGTAATATGCGTGAGCATATGTGATGCGTGAGCATGTGGTATGAGGATTCCCAACCCTTAAGTTTGGCGTGTGTCCATGAGATATTATGAGGATTCCCAACCTTTAAGTTTGGCGCGTAGCCATATGGGATATTATGAGGATTCCCAACCTTTAAGTTTGGCGCGTAGCCATATGGGATATTATTAGGATTCTCAACCTTGAAGTTTGGCGCGTAGCCATATGGGACATTATGAGGATTCCCAACCTTGGCGCGTAGCCATATGGGATATTATGAGGATTCCCAACCTTGAAGTTTGGCGCGTAGCCATATGGGACATTATGAGGATTCCCAACCTTGGCGCGTAGCCATATGGGATATTATGAGGATTCCCAACCTTGAAGTTTGGCGCGTATCCATATGGGATATTATGAGGATTCCCAACCTTGAAGTTTGGCGCGAGGCCATATGGGATATTATGAGGATTCCCAACCTTGAAGTTTGGCGCGAGGCCATATGGGATATTATGAGGATTCCCAACCTTGAAGTTTGGCGCGTGGCCATATGGTATATTATGAGGATTCCCAACCTTGAAGTTTGGCACGAGGCCTGATGCGCGCATGCACGGCGATGGAGTGGTGACTCGTGAATGCGCGTGCATGGCGGAGGTCTCTTGCGCAAAACCCAGATGGTGGTTTCCGCGGCGGCACATGCACGGCTGCGGAGTGAGAATCCGCGGGCGCGCGTACATGGCGGCGGAAGTCTGGTAATTTCTGGATCTGCAATTTTAGAGTCAGACCAGCAACTTCAGACCTAAAATCCAGGTCTGTAATCTAGATCTAGATCTGTAAATCAGATCTAGGTAGATCTGAAGCTCGGAGCAGATTTAAAACCATCACAGATCCGGAGACCTGATCATTCGAATCAGGCTGTTTCTTTTTGCACAGATCTGGAAGCCTCTTTTAGATCTATGGATCTTTTTGAGCTTTAATAGAACAAGCTTTGAAGCCTTTTCCTGTAAACTTCCAGATCTGGGTTTTTCCTGTGAGAGATCTGACAGCCGAGATGAAGATCGAAGGGTAGTTCGTTGCCGTCCCACGGATGGCGCCAATGTCGAAGCACGAAATGAATCTGACCTGATCCATGACGATGTTTCCACGGATTTTCGAGATGAACGAACCACGTCTTGATCTTCTTCTTCAGCTGCTTGAGACCTGCGATGGCTTTTTGGAGGTTTGGAGGTGACTGCTAAGATATCCCGAGGATTTCTTGTTTACAGACACAAAAAGTGGTGGTGGCTCTTATTGAGCATGACCCCTGAATAAGGAGGTGGAGACCTCCTTATATAGAGAGTCTCATGGCCACCATCATGGTACCCTAATGGGCCTAGCCCAATTAGGGTTACCTCCACAAAACCCCCTCAGCCCAATAACATTGTATTAGTCCATGTAATAAAATAAGCCAAACATAATAGATTTAGGGTCGTAGAACCGGGTTTTAGTACCATACCCCTACAAGCCCCCCAAGTCCAGCGTTGCTCCTGGGCGCGCAAGCGTCTAGGTGGAGCGCTGGACTTTATAAGGTGTGAGGCGGTTTTTTCCCTTTTCTTTGGCCTTGTCTTTATCGTCTTTTGAGTTTTGGGAGGTTTTCTTCATGATGGTGACATGTTGTAATAAAAGCCTGCGCGCGAGGCGACTTACAAGCTATGAGAATAATAAAGCTTGCGCGCGAGGCGACTTACGAGCTATAATAATAATGGAGCCTGCGCGAGAGGCGACTTACGAGCTATAAGAATAATGACAGCTTGCGCGCGAGGGGTCTTATGAGCTGTATGAATAATAAAAGCTGGCGCGCGAGGCGTCTCATGAGCTGTATGAATAATAAAGCTTGCGCGCGAGGCGTCTTACGAGCAAAAAGAATAATAACAGCTTGCGCGCGAGGCGTCTTATGAGCTGTATGAATAATAAAGCTTGCGCGTGAGGCGTCTTACGAGCTATAAGAATAGTAACAGCTTGCGCGCGAGGCGTCTTATGAGCTGTAAGAATAATAACAGCTTGCGCGCGAGGCGTCTTATGAGCCGTATGAATAATAAAGCCTGCGCGTGAGGCGACTTACGGGCTGTAAGAATAATGAAGCCTGCGCGTGAGGCGGCTTACGAGCTATAATAATAGAGCTTGCGCGCGAGGCGTCTTACGAGCTAAAAGAATAATAACAGCTTGCGCGCGAGGCGTCTTATGAGCTGTATGAATAATAAAAGCTTGCGCGCGAGGCGTCTTACGAGCTATAACAATAATAACAGCTTGCGCGCGAGGCGTCTTATGAGCTGTGAGAATAATAACAGCTTGCGCGCGAGGCGTCTTATGAGCTAAAAGAATAATAACAGCTTGCGCGCGAGGCGTCTTATGAGCTGTGTGAATAATAAAGCTTGCGCGTGAGGCGTCTTACGAGCTATAAGAATAATAACAGCTTGCGCGCGAGGCGTCTTATGAGCTGTGTGAATAATAAAGCTTGCGCGTGAGGCGTCTTACGAGCTGCTTTATGTCCCGCGCCACGCGCAGATGTTGCATGCGCGTGCGTGTAGACTGTGATATGTGTGAGCATGTGATGCGTAAGCATGTGTAATATGCGTGAGCATATGTGATGCGTGAGCATGTGGTATGAGGATTCCAAACCCTTAAGTTTGGCGTGTGTCCATGAGATATTATGAGGATTCCCAACCTTTAAGTTTGGCGCGTAGCCATATGGGATATTATGAGGATTCCCAACCTTTAAGTTTGGCGCGTAGCCATATGGGATATTATGAGGATTCCCAACCTTGAAGTTTGGCGCGTAGCCATATGGGACATTATGAGGATTCCCAACCTTGGCGCGTAGCCATATGGGATATTATGAGGATTCCCAACCTTGAAGTTTGGCGCGTAGCCATATGGGACATTATGAGGATTCCCAACCTTGGCGCGTAGCCATATGGGATATTATGAGGATTCCCAACCTTGAAGTTTGGCGCGTAGCCATATGGGATATTATGAGGATTCCCAACCTTAAAGTTTGGCGCGAGGCCATATGGGATATTATGAGGATTCCCAACCTTGAAGTTTGGCGCGTAGCCATATGGGATATTATGAGGATTCCCAACCTTGAAGTTTGGCGCGAGGCCTGATGCGCGCATGCACAGCGATGGAGTGGTGACTCGTGAATGTGCGTGCATGGCGGAGGTCTCTTGCGCAAAACCCAGATGGTGGTTTCCGCGGCGGCACATGCACGGCTGCGGAGTGAGAATCCGCGGGCGCGCGTACATGGCGGCGGAAGTCTGGTAATTTCTGGATCTGCAATTTTAGAGTCAGACCTGCAACTTTAGACCTAAAATCCAGGTCTGTAATCTAGATCTAGATCTGTAAATCAGATCTAGGTAGATCTGAAGCTCGGAGCAGATTTAAAACCATCACAGATCCGGAGACCTGATCATTCGAATCAGGCTGTTTCTTTTTGCACAGATCTGGAAGCCTCTTTTAGATCTATGGATCTTTTTGAGCTTTAATAGAACAAGCCTTGAAGCCTTTTCCTGTAAACTTCCAGATCTGGGTTTTTCCTGTGAGAGATCTGACAGCCGAGATGAAGATCGAAGGGTAGTTCGTTGCCGTCCCACGGATGGCGCCAATGTCGAAGCACGAAATGAATCTGACCTGATCCATGACGATGTTTCCACGGATTTTCGAGATGAACGAACCACGTCTTGATCTTCTTATTCAGCTGCTTGAGACCTGCGATGGCTTTTTGGAGGTGTGGAGGTGACTGCTAAGATATCCTGAGGATTTCTTGTTTACAGACACAAAAAGTGGTGGTGGCTCTTATTGAGCATGACCCCTGAATAAGGAGGTGGAGACCTCCTTATATAGAGAGTCTCATGGCCACCATCATGGTACCCTAATGGGCCTAGCCCAATTAGGGTTACCTCCACAAAACCCCTTCAGCCAATAACATTGTATTAGTCCATGTAATAAAATAAGCCAAACATAATAGATTTAGGGTCGTAGAACCGGGTTTTAGTACCATACCCCTACAGGCGTGTCTAGCTTTTTGCTAGAGTGTTTTAATAGAATTTATTGGTCATTACTCATTACAAAAGAAAAAAAAAATTAAAAAAAACACCCTTGATCCCTTTGCAGCAACCGTTTTTTTTTACTGCCCGAAATTACACATGTGCAGGCTATTAAATAACTTCACACTTTGAACCCTTAGCTAACCGCCACTTGTATTTGAATCGATCT
>NW_027498878.1:0-126957 GCF_021521415.1 Bidens hawaiensis | reverse complement strand
GTACAAGCATGATTTCTCTTATCATGCCCCCTCGTGATCAAATCTCTCGTGTCACAAAAATGCTTGGTGATGAATTTGGAACCGCCTCAAACATTAAGAGTAGAGTTAACCGCCAATCTGTGTTAGGTGCCATAACTTCAGCTCAACAAAGGCTCAAGCTTTACAACAAAGTGCCACCAAACGGGCTCGTGCTCTACACTGGAACCATTGTAACCGATGATGGAAAAGAGAAAAAAGGTCACAATCGACTTTGAACCGTTCAAGCCGATTAATGCTTCACTTTATCTTTGTGACAATAAGTTTCACACAGAAGCTTTAAATGAGCTGTTAGAATCTGATGACAAGTTCGGTTTCATTGTCATGGATGGAAACGGGACCCTTTTCGGGACGTTGAGTGGCAACACAAGGGAAGTTTTACACAAGTTCACTGTCGATTTACCGAAGAAGCACGGACGTGGAGGTCAATCTGCACTTCGTTTTGCGCGTCTTCGAATGGAGAAACGTCACAATTACGTGAGGAAAACCGCTGAGCTGGCGACACAGTTTTTCATCAATCCCGCCACCAGTCAACCGAACGTATCCGGACTTATCTTAGCTGGATCTGCTGATTTTAAAACCGAGCTGAGTCAGTCCGATATGTTTGACCCTCGACTCCAGGCTAAAATTTTGAATGTGGTCGACGTTTCTTACGGTGGCGAGAACGGTTTCAATCAAGCTATTGAATTATCTGCTGAAATTCTTGCAAACGTGAAGTTTATTCAAGAAAAACGTTTAATCGGGAAGTATTTTGAGGAAATCAGTCAGGATACCGGGAAATTCGTGTTTGGTGTTGATGACACGTTGAAAGCGTTGGAAATGGGCGCGGTTGAGATTCTCATCGTGTGGGAGAATCTTGATATCAACCGTTACGTGCTTAAAAACAGCACTACTGGTGAAAGCATTATCAAGCATTTAAACAAGGATCAAGAAGCTGATCAGAGTAATTTTAGAGATTCCGAAACTAATGCCGAGCTGGAAGTTCAAGAAAAGATGTCACTACTCGAGTGGTTTGCTAACGAGTACAAAAAATTTGGATGCACACTCGAGTTTGTTACAAACAAGTCGCAAGAGGGTTCACAGTTTTGTAGGGGATTTGGTGGAATCGGTGGAATATTAAGGTACCAGCTGGACATCAGGTCCTTTGACGAGCTTTCAGATGACGGTGAAGTTATGATTCAGATTAGCAATCAGCAACTTGTCACGGGCCCGCGCAGGGGGGCAGGGTCCAGAATCAGAACCGCGGCACTCATTAAGGTTCCTACCTTTGTTCCATTTTTAAGAAGTTCTTATGAAGGTTAGTAGTTTCTTGACTTCTTCTTTACTTATCCTTTTATTATAACCTGTTTGACCCGTTAAAATATAGCGCACTCACGATTCAAACGGGTTGAAGTACTAAAAGTGTTAGTTGAAATAAACGCGAAGTAATAATTATAACATATTTCTGTGTTGACTCAGTCGGAATAAATAGTATGGATGGTAAATCAAGGAAGCAAGCTACACCCCCTACTTGAAGCGGTTTAAGCGGTTACAAATATGGTTAATATTGGATTTGCAGTGCGTTTTGTGCCTTGTTTTTGAATAACATAGTTTGACTTGTATGGTCTTGATGATTTGGGATTCTTTTAGTTTTTGTTTGTTATCGACTTTTAGATTTATATGAACCGGTTTTGTTTAACGACTTTTTTATGGTTGGTTGGATGATTTCTTTTGAAATTTTGGTTATTTGCCTAGTCTTTGGAGAGTCGAGTCGATGACTACGGCATTGAACACGTTTGGTTTTGTTGGTTTCAACTTTTAAATTAATATCTAGTTATATAAAGTTGACAGATTCACTTTATTTATATACAAAGGTGGTTGGTATTATAAAAACTATTTTAGTTGTACCTAAACCCAGTAATCAGACAAAACGGCATACGCGAGTTTGATACGTGCGTAAGTAAACTCATAATAGTAGGTTTATGTCTTTTGGAACTTGTCATACATTTCTTTAAACTGATGTTTTATTGGCTATAGAACCATGTGTTTGATTGTTAAAATATGTATCAGTGTTGGTGTATACGAGTATAGTATTAGGTATTATTGTATTAAGTGACATACGCCGTGATTTGTCGAAACACGCATGCGTATTTACTCGACAACATTTCTGCTTTTTTCTCTGAACTTAGGTTATAGGGGTAACAGAGTATGTGATTTCCATATTTTGAATTTGTTATAGTTAATGCCGTCTTTGTGTGATATGTTATGCGTTAACATGAACGGGTTGATCCCGGCTAGCATTAACTCGGGTTTGAGCTAACAATAACACGAGCTGAGCTAGCTCAACTTGGTATTTCTAATCAAAGCCAAAATCTATGCTCTGTTGTTGGACTCGATTTTCACAAGTTATGTGCTTCTTTATTAGAAAGGCTTCAATTAACAATTTGACTGTATCAAATTTATGCGAGCCAATGAGCAATTTTACTTTAATCAAATTAGCCTGTGAGTCGTTTTAATTAGAGGTGGGCAAATGAATCGGTTAATCTAACTGTTTGAAACCAATTATGTAGAAACCGGTTTGTAATTATCTCCATAAAAACAGGTTCCAAACTGGTTAACCGAACCAAAATCAATCAAAGCCCAAACCGAAACTGATCGTAACATTGGTCAAGATACCGGTTTCAACCCGAACCGAAACCGATTATAAATCGGTTTCAACCTAAACCAGTTTTGAGTTTAAGCCGGTTTGTGCACCTCTAATTTTAATGCATAACTATCGTAGGTTCAAATTTGGCTCATGCGTGTATTGCAAAGAGTTGTTCAAGACTCAGTTGAGTTAATAAATTTGTACGAGGCAACAAGCTCGAGTTAAGTCAGCTCAAGTTAGCTGAACTAGTACGAGTCGAAGAATGAGTTGCAAACCAAATATTATTTGAAAAATAATACTTTAAACCTGGATTTTTTCTTATATTTTCAAAAGACAACAAAAACTGATTAATATTGATTTGAAACTAAAAATTTCTTAAGATCTTACTAATCCAACAATAATGCAATATTTTGTGGGGTATATATATATACCGTACAGTATAATATAAACACAATTAACAACTTAAGTCGGCAGCTTGGCATGATTAAGATATTTATTTTCAAAAAAGTTTGGTTAATTGTCTTCTTATGCTACGTTCATCACACCCCATGAATTCACTAAATAATAATAATAATAATAATTATAATAATAATAATAACTAGTTGCTTGCCCCTCCACGCATTGCGGCAGGGTGGTAATGTGAACTCAGTCAGTATCGGGTTGATCGGTTTGTTATATCATCGGTTTGATTTATTACGGTATCGTTTTGGTTCTTATAGTACTGGTATAGTAACCGAAAACGAAATTCATAAAGTGAAGAGATACAACCATAAAGATATACACATGTGAGTGTATGTTTGATAAACAATTAACTCACGTGTTGCGACGGAAAAGCGACCGAAACTTGGTCTCGATTGGTTATATAGGAAATACTATGTGTAATTTATCTATTTTAAGTTTTTAACATTTTTAAGTATTAAGTGTTTCAAAAATATAATAAAGTTCGTACATTTGATGAATAGTAAATATTATGAGTGGTTGACATTTTGGTTTTTTATATAATAATAATAATAATAATAATAATAATAATAAACATTTGCAGATGAGGAAAGTCATGATCCAAACCGAAAGTTATAATTTATTTTTCAACATCTTGACCATGTAACATGCTACGAATTTACCTATAAGTTTAAGTTTTTATAAATATATTTACTTTTGTGTTGAAATGTCGCTTGGTTATATGCAAACATCGTGACTTGATACATTTATTTATTTTTTAATAATAAATGTTTTTAAGGAAAGATTAAAAAATGGTAAATGTATATAATAAAAGGTATGAATAAGGAAGTCCACCAAATATGAACTACCATTGGAATTAATAATTGTTAAAGAGGCATCATCCCAGTTATTACCAAGTCTTTTTATTTTATTTATTTAAATTTAAAATTAATAGCTAATTTGGGATTTGGCATTTTAGCTAACTTGTCAAACAAACCGTCATTATATTTGGTATTTTGTTATATATGTTTTGGTGATTGAGAGTAAAAAGTTGAAATTTTCCTATACTTGTAAAATATCATATTTTCTTAAAATACAAGTTTATAATGTATAGCAATAATGCGTAATTCTTTTCAAACATGGTTTTGAGAAGATATAATATTTTGTAAAATTAGGAGAAGATGCATGAAATTACCAAAAAGAAAAGAAAATAAATAATAATAATAATAATAATAATAATAATAATCTTTGACCATTAGAAGAAAGGATTTTAAAAAATACAATATATTATTCTCTTTCAAAAATGATATTTTCCTTAAAACGACAAAATTCTAAACAAACAAAACAAAAATAATTTATTTTTTGAAGGGACAACGATTCCTCTAAATGGGTTATTGGCTAAATTCCTTATATCGGGATACACTCACATAAGGTCAACACTCGTAAACACTCGTCCGAAGGCACGACAGTACGATGAGATAAAACATATTCAGTTCAAGATCCAACTAGTGACGTCACCTACTCGCCTAGTCTGTAGTCAACACACTTGTATTGCTGAAACTAAATAATAGTTAAGATTAAACTTAGTCACATGAAATATCAAGTTCCGCCTCTACCACTCTACCCCTGTTAACTTTCTTACGGATCCTATTGAAGGGAGGTGTACTTTACGACCAGCTGATATTCTTGTGTTCGGGTGGGCAGGGGGAAACACGCCTGTGTGGATCTTACAGGAGTGTCTCCTCTTGTTGGGCTCAGGGACCGTGGGTTTGTTGTGGGTCAGGCTGCGTTGAAGGCTGAATCGGGCAAAGTTGTTAAACACGAGAAAGCTTGTTTAGATAATCAACATGTCTTTCTACCATTTGCCTTTGATACATTTGGTTTTCTGGCTCCAGAGGCTGTGAAATTTTTGAGTAGGGTTCAGCGCGTCGTACACGGAACCTCTTCAGCTTCTAGGTCTCAAAGCTTCGTTTTTAGCAGGATTGGCTTTGCTGTTCAAAAGGGGGTTGCGGCGCAGCTTGTTGCCTGTTTGCCTGCCACTTTATTGTAATCGTTTTATAGTAAATTATATAAAACTTCGATTGTGATACCTAAAAAAAAAAAAAAAAACAAAATAATATCTTAAATATTAAATTCACAAAATATTAGACACCAAAGGTTTTATTCTTCCCCCATTTAAACCTTCCTCTTCCCTTTAAATTTCTTGCTTCATTCCTTCCTTTTTCTTTCTTAAAATCTTGGGTTTTCTTTAAATCATGAAAAAGATTGAATCTTTTTAATCTTTTTTGAAGAAACTCAACTGGGTTATGGTTATCTGAAGTGGGTTCTTTAAGGTGTGTTTTAATGGCAGATGAAGAAGTAGTTGAAGTCAAATTCAGGTTAGCTGATGGCACTGATATTGGACCCTGCAAATACAGTTCTGTAACAACTGTTGAGTCTTTGAAAGAGAAAGTTATATCACAATGGCCCAAAGGTTAATCCATTATTATTATTATTATTATCAAGATTTGTAGATTTTTATGATGTATGTAGTTAAAGTTAGGTTCTTTATTGGCCTATATGTGAAACCTTGATCTTGAAATTTCTTGTGGAAAAATATTAGTAAATGATCCAAGCTCGGCTCGTTTTGACTTACGAGAGCTTGAGTTCGGCTTGTTTCAAGCTCTTTTTTTAAGCTTGAGCTCGGCACGATTTTTATATATTAATGAATTTAATACACGTTTAGTTATTTATATATTGAGATATCCTTAATGAGCATAAGGTTGGCTCGAGCTCGGCTATGCAGTGAAAAATTAATGCATAGAAGTTCAAAAGAGTTAAAACACTTAAAAGTGCACTAGGCTCTTTAAGGCTTGACGAGCTTAAACAATCTTCCCGTACAAGGCCTGATCTCGGGCTCGATAACTAAACGAGCCTTCTTTGTGGCCCGGAATCGGCTCGGGCTCGTTTCAAGCTTTTTATCGATCTGATCTTTGGTAGCTCATGAGCGGCTCGGCTCATTTGCGCCCCTAGTCTTAAAATTGTAATTTAGGATTTATTTTCTTTTTTGTGTTCAATACTTCAATCCTTAGCATGAAAAAGTGTAACATTTAGTACTATTTTTATTACATAAATGCTTGAATATTAGTCAGATCTTTATCATGTTAGTCTTAATAATCATCACATACACACCAATGATCACAAGAAACCGAAATTTTAACACTTTATTACATGATTTATTCAACTTTTTTTTTATTTTTTATTTTTAATGTGTTTTGTTGGAACATTGTTAAGTTTGTTGATATCCTCCTTTGTATATTTCTTTTCTGATAATCTTTTTAACTTGTGTGTTTTGACAGACAAAGAAAACGGGCCTAAAACAATAAATGATGTGAAGCTGATAAACGCGGGAAAAATATTGGAAAACAACAAAACTCTTGCGGAATCAAGATCTCCGGTCAGTGAAATTCCTGGGGGTGTCATTACTATGCTTGTTGTCTTGCACCCTCCAATCGCTGATAAAAAAAGTGGTAAGTTTGTTTACAAATTAATCATACTTAAGATTTATTTTATATATAGCATTATGTAATTACAATATTTACTACCTTAGGGGATTTACTGATTTAGTCATTTTAGCTTCAAGATTTATAAATTTTTGTAAAGGCATTGTTAAATTGGTGCATGTACCATTGATATAGAATAATATGCGGGTTTGGTGTAACGGGTTTGGGTCAAAATGGTTATTTTATACAGGATGAAATGGGTCGGGTTGGGTAGGCCCGTTACACTTTCTGTATGTTTTTTTAATAGATCAATAGTTTTTTAGATAATTGCAGAAACTATTTATTACAATATTAATAAAGTAGCAATTTGTCGGGTATTAGACAAGTTTATACGAGTTTTGAAGTAATAAATTTGTCTATTTGACCTCAATAGTCAAACCTGTATCGTAATGGTCAACAAGTCAACGATTCTAACAATTTACTCTCTGAATTTGCTACAGAAAGATTGCAGGAAGGCTCACCAAAAAAGAGCGGTTGTTCTTGCATGATCCTTTGACGTTTATACATCCATTTTAAACCGCATTTCAGGATTTTTTAGAGTTTTTGTGGACCTTTAAAAGAAAGAAGGAAAGAAAATATGATTTTGTGTTGGTATATGAATCAATATAGAAGCTTTGTAGATCAAAAAGGTGTAAGATTATAAAAAATCATGGGTTGATTTATTTGTTGCATATATTTTGGATACATTTATTTGTTTGTTAAAGCTTGCCTAATATTCATTATGAACATGTTATGTTCATAATATTCATTATGAACATGTATATGATATATACACTATAGACTTATAGCTATTATAAGTATGGATAGGGGTGTGCGTGTCGGTGCGGTTTTGGGCTAAAACCAAACCGAAAACCAAACTTCTGTTTTTTTGGTTTTTACCATTTGAGCCTTGAAAATTTTAGGCTGAAGAGAAAGTTTGTCGAAAACTATGAATCTAGGTAGAAATAAATTTATTAATTGTTAACTAATAGACTATCATACATTTGGCTAAAGGCAGTTGAGTTACATACATATCAATTTCTTATAAATTACTTAAAATAAACACTTAAAAAATAAAAATCTAGAAATTAGGGTTGGTTTGGTTTTTTCGGTTTTTGTTACATGCAAGACCAAATCCGAACCTTTAGTTCGGTTTTTACAAAAACATTAAACCAAACCGTCGGTTTTGTTTCAGTTTTGATTTTATTGATTTATTTGGTTTTGTATCGGTTTTTTTGATTTCTTGCAAACCCCTAATTATGGATACCTTTATTTGGCTGTTAAAACAAACTAGTCGGCCTTGGAATCCGTCTTTTACAACACTGGGTGTAGCAGTAGTGAGTTAACACGAATTCAATGGGTATCAGTTAGGTTCATTACAGGTACCGAAACTACACTTAAAAAATAATTTCGTCAAGTTATCATATTTAAAACAAATAAAACATGCTTAAACAACTGAATAGAAAGAAACTAACAAAGCAATCAAACACCACATACACATAAAACAATAGAAGAATAAGTGAAAAAAAAACTTGCTATTGGGGGGGAGTAGAACTCGCGCAGCTGCCAACTCCTTCGACCATTAGACCAAGTTAACATATTGATTTTAAACTCCTAAGTTTTTGTATTAAAGGTCAAACATAATATCTTAAAGAGCATTTGTGGCGCTGACATTTTGATTTTATCTATACACAAATCAACCAATAAATCTGCGGTTTCTCCCTCACGTGAGGGGCTGTGCCGCTGTGGTGTATTTTGGGAGGAAAAAGGGACAAAACTGCCTATCCCGTGCAGGAAACGCTGATGGATTTAATGACCAGACTTAACGAGATTAGTAAATTCGGGATTAATTGCAAGTGAAATGAAACAACATGGACGACAAAAATCACAAATTTAAAACTATTAGACTAAAACCGTATATTTTAACAAACCGTTATAATAATAATAATAATAATAATAATAACAACACTGTGTTACCTTGATTCTTGAGCACGTAAATTAAATTTGCATTCATCAAAACCCAAACATAACACCAATAATATCGTCATCATCATCAATTGAATTGAAGGTACGATTTCTATTCCAAACTATTATTAATCGCTGTTTATATCATTCATTCATAAGACTTATATATATTGAATTGAATTGGATTGATCAGGTGATGATAATTAGGGTTTCGAAATTAAGATGACTAGGAAATCGTCTAGTACCAGTTGCGGTATCTGTGAGAACTCCAATCTCGCTTCTATCTGCACGCTTTGTGTTAATTACAGGTAAACCTGACATTACATTACACTTAGGTTTAGCTTCTGATTGTTAATTTGTACAGAATTCGGTTTATGTTCGTCCGTTAAGCTTTTATTATTGATCGGTGAGGTTCACTAACATGTAAGTGAACGGAATTTCGTGTTCGTGTTCGTTCATTAAGGAAATGAAACTTGTGTGGTGACGGCGGCGGTTCGGTTTTGTTCGGTTAGATGTTTGTTAACATTCATATTAATTGTAGTCGTTTTGAGCATAGTTATTAAATGCGATAGGCGCACGCAAGGCGCAAAAAAAAGCGTACTTAAATAAAATATTAAAAACATATTATGTATATGAAATGAATATTATTCTTCAGATAAAATAAATAAAAGCTATTATATAACATTTAATATCATCTAATCAGCACCAAAAGTTCTAAAATAGTCAAGATTCAAATGTGATTCCAAAACTTGAATAACAAAATGTTTAATGTAGCTCCTTTGACCTCTCCTAGATCTAAGTTTCAATAGCACTCCTTGTGTTTCTTTTGCTCGGCTTTTGTCTTCTCATGTTCCTGTCCTAGACAATGCCAAAGCGCTCGCCTAGGAACTAGAAGCGCATTTATTGAGCATCGCCTGAAAAATGGGCCTAGGGGCAAGAAGCGAGGGCTTTTAATAACTATGGCTTTGAGTTTAATGAGAAATCTTTCATCTAAAAAAAAAGTTCATTTACATATAAAATTATAAATTAATCACATTATACTCATATTGGATTGGCGAATGGTTCACGAACATGTAAGTGAACGAAGTTTTTGGCTTGTGTTTGTTCGTTAAGCAAATGAACTTGTTTGTGAACACACAAATGAACACAGGCACTGTTTTATTTGGTTTGACTAACGGAGAATGGTCGGTGTTAACAGTTCGGTCCAACTACTAATAAGTTTGTGATGGTGTTTTTTTTAACATCCATATTCATATGTTCATTTTGATATTAGTTAATCACATTATACTCGTATTGGACAAGTGAACGGTTCATGAACATCTAACTGAATGAAATTTTTAGTTGTGGTCGTTCGTTAAGGAAATGAACTTGTTTGTGAACGGTATGAAAGAACACAAATGAACACAGACGATGTTTTATTTGATTTGGCTAACAGAGAATGGTTAGTGTAAACGATTCGGTCTGACTACCAAGTTTGTGTTGGTGTTTTTTTTTACATTCGTATTCATATGTTAATTTACATATAAGTTAATCACATGATACTCTCATACTCATATACATTTTTGTTTTATAGTTAATAGTGGTACTTGAATCCATATGATACGATTAGAATGTCATTAAAAAGTATAAAAAGGTTTTCAATGACCAAAAGTTAAGGATTGTAAATGAATGCCTTATTGAACGTTCACGAACACAATTGAACGAACATGGCCTATGCTCGTGTTTGTTCATTTAGCTAATGGAATGGAATTCCTTGTTCATGTTCGTTCATTTATTTAACAAACGAACGTAAACGAACTTCACGCTGAACAGTTCACGAATAGTTTGCTGAATGTTTGGTTCATTTACAGCCCTCCACATCTGATTTTTTGTTTCTATGTGGAAACAATTAGATCTCCAAACGTGAGTTTGATATGTGTTGATATATGTGTAGTTGTAGCTAAGTGCTTCTTTATGCAGGTTGAATTCATATGGGACCAATTTGACATTGTTAAAGAGTCGCCGCGATTCTTTATACTCGAAGTTGAGTGAAGTGCTTGTTGCTAAGGTTTGATCAACCACAAAACTTGTCTTCTTTGTGATTTTTTTATTGGACACAATTATTATGCCTTTTGTAATTGTTTGCAAGTGAAACCGAATATAATACTTAAGACATGGCTGTTTTGTGTCTGCCATAAGCTTGTTATTTCTTCTGTTTGTTAATATAGTTGCCATAAGCTTGTTATTTCTTCTGTTTGTTAATATAGTTTTTTCTCAGTTTTATAACCAATTCTGTTTTGTTTTTCAGAGTAAGGCAGATGATCAACTTAGTTGGAGGGTCCTTCAACATGAAAAACTTGCCGCATTAAGGGAGAAGCTCCATTTTCGTAAAGAACAACTTGCTAAAGGTTAGTTCTTTTATGCATGCAGCTAATATATATTATATGCAAGTGATATCATTAGATTATCTTTTATATCATTTTGGACTAAAGTTTTGGTTTTTAGATAAAGCCAAGGTTGAAAAGCTGTCTTCTGAGTCGAAAGTCAGATATGAATTGGTTGAATCAGCCATGAATGTGGTATGCACATTTCTTTTTAATATTTTGATGAGAAATTTATAGATATAGGATTAAGATTTTGTTACATCTTTCCATTTGCAGTTGGAGAAGAACCGTAAAGAGCAACTGGAGAAATATTATCCTAATCTCATTTGCACTCAGAGCCTTGGCCATGTGAGAATTCCTTTTCATGGATTACTTTTATCGTTCTTGTTTTATGAATTTGCCTGAATTTTCTGTTCTTGAATATTGTTAATGTTTATTGTATTTGACATTTATAACATGCAGATGGCAATTACATCAGAATGCCTACATAAACAATCTGTTGTCATCAAACAGATATGCAAGTTGTTTCCACAGCGCAAGGTAATTAATACCAACTGATTTATCTCAAATATTAATTTGGTCATAAGACTAAACACTAATACCTATATAGAAAACAAGATAACAATAGGACTCTGTTATATGCAAGCTTAACTCAAAATATGATGAAGTTTACAAATTTTGGTTGCAGGTGCATGTAGAGGGTGATAGGAAAGATGGATCAAGTGGTCAATATGATCAAATCTGTAACGCACGATTACCAAGAGGACTTGATCCCCACTCGGTTCCTTCTTATGAACTTGCTGCTTCCTTAGGGTAACGTCTCTCTGATTCTGATATATTAGCGTTTCTACTTTCTTTCTTATCTGGCAAATCTGGACCCGTTTGTTTACGAATGGATCAGTTTGTGCTGTGTATTATCTGTATTGGGTCAAATATAGCCTAAAGGGAACGGGTCTATCTGGTTGAAAACCTCAAGTCTAATTCAAAATTTTAGTTTGTTATTGTGATAGTCTCTTTTTTAATTATAATAAAAGAGTAAATCATTAAGTCTACTATGTGTTCTGAAAGATTGATACCAAGGTTTATGCAACAGATATATGGTGCAACTTCTTAATCTTATTGTTCACAATGTTGGTGCTCCTGCCCTTCACAACTCAGGTTTTGCGGTAATTTCTTATAACCTTTTATACTGCATAAGGGCCTTTTCTGCATATCTACAGTTTTTAGTAGTGAATTTAATATATGTTGTAAAAAATTAAGTTTGTATGCAACTAGTTGTTGTCGATCACATAATATCAAAATTATCCGCAACAAGTATCAAGTATGTTGATGTTATATATAACCTGCATTAAAATCTAGGATGGCATTTTTATGAATATTGCATCTTGTTACAGAATTTATGTCTTTTAAGCTGCTTTTTGATGCAGGGTTCATGTTCCCGGATATGGCAACGTGATTCTTACTGGGGTGCACGCCCTTCTTCTAGAAGGTACCTAACATTCTAATGGTAGGATGAATAAATCATTATTTTCTTACAATTAATTCATTTTTATGCAAAATGCAGCAATGAATATCCACTTTTTATACCTCGCCAAAACTTTTGCACAACGGGAGTTGAAACTTCATGGTCAGATAAAAGTTCTAGTAACTTTGGTGTTGCTTCAATGGAATCCGAGAGAAAACATCGTTTAGATTCTTCAAATAGCAACAGTTTCAATTATACATCGGCTTCGCCTCATTCCATCGAGACACACATGGATTTACAAAAAGGAATCTCACTTTTGAAAAAGAGTGTCACTAATGTAACCGCTTATTGTTACAACTCACTGTGCCTTGAAGTGCCTCCCGAATCATCTACATTTGAAGCATTTGCAAAATTGTTGGCAATGCTTTCGTCTTCTAAGGAAGTTAGAACAGCTGTTTCTTTGAAAATGGTTTGTTCAAGGTACACTTTGGTCTTTCGATTTAAGGTTGCTTATTGGGTCAAAACTCAAAACGAGTCGGATTGACAGAATCACCTTCTGTTTTAAGTTTTTAAAATATATTTATTTAATGGATTATTTCTATATGCATATATCATATACACGCGCCATTTTATAACTCTAAAAAGTTATCATATTTACTTGTTCCGTTATAAGCGAAATAACATCAGTTACTTATAATAGTTTCTTTTACCGAAGAAACAAATTTTAAAACAGATTTTTTATTACTGTGAATTATCTCGAGGTGTAATGCTCTTTTAATTTATTTAGTGAAACTGGCTTTTTTAACTTATAACAGTTTTATTTTCTTTACTATGAGATCGGTAAGTATAGTATATTTTGTGATCTAAAAGAGTATATATGAGATTATGAAATTTAGAAGGATGCATATGATATTTTGAACTTTTCCCCTTTAATAAATTGTGTTAGGGATAAAACATAGGTGCCCTGCTTGCGGTGCGCATATAATGTATATATGTGTGAACCCTCGGGTGGGCAAAAGTAACATTGCACTAATTTTGACGTTATTTTACTAATCTCGTGAAAATTACGTTAAAAGTGATGGAAGGTTAATCATGCATCATGTGGTGGCGTTGATAGCCGAAAGACAAGGGTACATGCACCGATCAGCCAGCGTCCCGATGATTGAGTGCTATGTGCCTTATGTCCAAGGCTTGATGCAAAACTACTATAGAGCCGGGGGTCTCACCGGAAGCAGCCTCTCTATCCCCATGGGGTAGAGGTAAGGCTGTCTACATCTTACCCTCCTCAGACCCTACCATAGCTTTGCTATTGGTGGGATATACTGAGTATGATGATGATGATGATGATGATAAAACATAGACTGAGCTGGCCCGCTCATAAGTTGATGGCTCAAAAGTGCTACCTCTAAACCCTTATTAACAAGTTTGTTAAATCATTTCATTATTATTATTATTATATTTTTTAAACATGTAGATCATCCAAGCAAGTTCAGCAGTTAAACTATTCTGTTTGGAATGTGAACTCACCTATGTCATCAAGTACTTTAGTCGAAAGTACACATACTTCAGCTTCAATGGTAAAATTGTCCAAAATGAAGTAAAATTTTCGAATTGCAAATGATTTCTATTTTGCTTTTCATATGTAGAGAAGCACACGTGACAAGTGTCTTTCAAGCTCTGCTGATAGTTATCTTTATGCTGCCGATGTGGCAGACACCGTGAAAAACGAAACGCTCACTGATGGCTGGGATCTAGTGGAACCTACCTTGCCACCTCGTCCATCAGAAACCGAGGATGTAGAACATTGGACTCGAGCCATGTTTATCGATGCAACAAACAAGTAATTACTTTCTTTTATTTTGTTTATATTTACAAAGGGTATTTGGGGTTATTGCTTCTTTTAAAATGATTTTTCTTGTTGGATTGAAATTACAAGTTTACCCCCTTAAGGTGAGCTTGCACATAGTGGTGTAAACGAGCCAGGCTCGACTAGGCTTGAGTTCTGCTCGTCTCAAGCTCTTTTTTAAAGCTCTAGCTTAGCAGTTGTTTTTTCAAGCTCGGGCTCGTTTATTATTTAATAATTAGTTTATATACGTTTTTAAATATTTCTATATATTTTGAGAAAAACCTAAAACAAACCTAAGCTCGGCTCGAGCTTTTGTAGTAACTTAAACAAGCCAAAGCACAGCTCGAGCTTGGCTGTGAAGTGTGAAATTAACACACATTATTTCAAAAGAGGTAAATCATAAAAATACACTGTGCTCGTTAAGGCTCGTCGACCCTAAACGAGCTTCCCATACAAGGCTCGAGCTCGGGCTCGATAACTAAACGAGCGTTATTTGAGGCTCAGGCTTGGCTTGTTTCGATCTTTTTATCGATCCTAGCTTGAGTAGCTCACGAGCAGCTCGCCTCGTTTGCACCCCTGCTTGCATGTTGGTAAGACCGCATACAACAATATTTAACGAACTAGTTTGTTGTAAAATACAGGTGATATTGTGGTAAAACAGTTGGGTCATTTGGTGCTTGCTTAAATGCTTTTGGGAGGATTTACAACTAAACATCTTTGTCTGTAAAAAATAGGCATGTAAATAGAAACAATCATTAGTTTGTATATATGGGATGTTTTCTTGTTTTTATTGTGGTTGCAAATAGTGGTTATCAACAAAATCCGGAGATTAAACCATTTCTTGGATATAATAATGCGTTTTATCTGACATATGTTGCCATATTTATAAGGCCGTGTGTTTTGGACTTGTGGTATAGCTAGCAAATGCTAGTTATAGCGGCACGTTAGAGCCATGTCGCTGCCACGCAGACAGTTAGTATTGACTAATCCAATATTTAACAAGTGTATTGTAGATTAACTAGGTTTAACTTAATTTTTTTAAAAAGGAAAAAAAAATATGATTGGCTGTTAGTGTGGGTGGACCCAAGCTTTTTAGCCCTCATGGGCGTTATTGTGATAGTGTCGGAGGGGGAGGAAGAGCATGGCGCTAGAGGGTGTTGTGATTCTGCGAGGTGAGGCGGCCAACAGTGCCTCCCCACCCTCTACAATGAGTAGCCTAAATGTCAAAGAATTTATCATTATAAGGCGGCGTGTTGTGGTATAACTAGCAAGTGCTAGTTATAGCGCCACATTAACGCCATGTCACTGTCACGTAGATAGTGAGTTTTAATTAATCCATCTCTTTAATAAGAGTGCTATGGATATTTAGGCTTAACTTTTTTTTTTTTGAAAAAAGAGCAAAATTTGTGATTGGTTGTTTGTTGGTGGGGGTGGACCCCAACTTTTAAGCCCTCATGGGCGTTATTTTGATAGTGTTGGAGGGAAAGACCATGGCGTCAGAGGGTGTTGTGGTTTGGCGGGGTGAGGTGGCCAATGGCGTCTCCTCACTCTACAACGAGCAGCCTAAATGTCTTGCAATATACAAACCTGATTCGTTTTTACATAAAATAAAGAATATATGTGAGAATGCTAGAGATTCTTGAGAAATATAAAGATGAAAAAGCAAGTCATATTTTATGCACTCGATAATTACTAAAAATTTCTCGTTTCAATACTACAAGGTAAAAACTTGTATAAGGTATAAATATGCAACATGTGATGTTTTATCTGAAATACACGAGCACAATCTTGTATCCATTTTATGTTCACGTGTCATCTAGAATGTCTTGTAATGTATAGACCTGGCTCACTTTTCTAAGAAAATATAAAATATACTTGAAAATGAAATAGACTCGTAAAAGTATATACTCGAACAAAAAGTGCCTGAAAAGTAGAAGTAAAAGTAAAAATGGGTCAGGTTCGCACACTTCAATTATTTAAGATTGAAACAATTTTTATGAAAAAGATGAAAAATAATTCCATGTTTATACACTATTCATTTATGATAATTTCATGCTTCATTATTTAAAGGTAAAACTTTTACACACACACACACATATATATATATATAGGGGATGAATCATGCGAGAAGTTAAGTTATAGCGAGAAGTGTGAGAAATCAATATAAACCATTGATTAACATTGGCTATGTGTAACCAATGGATTAGATTGGTTAAGGTAAACTAGCAATTATTAAGATATTAATTTACCAAAAATTTAATGAATAAGAGTAGTTAGGTCTTTGATTTGTAGAATGTTTAGTGTGTAACTTAGGTCATTAATAACATTTATTTGTTGTTATTATTACTAACTTTTAAAAGTTACATATAATTTATTTAATTGTTCTTTTTTAATTGATATTATTAATCAAACTATTGTTAAACAAATATTATTTTAATCTAATACTACAATATCTTCAGTTATATTTATTCAAATGCGTCAAATATCATGTATTGCCTACACAGATTAGTATATTGTGTAGGCAGAGTCACGAATGCGTACATAAAAATTTTACAATTGTTGATTATCAATATGATAAGTTATTTATTATATGTAGTTTAATGTGAAAAATAAAAAAATTGTTTATTTTATACTGTGTAGGATTTATATATGTATTGTGTATGTGGTATCACAAATGTTTATGTGAAAATTTTACAAGTGTAAGTTATTAGCATTATCCGTAATTTATTATATGTAGTTAAATTTAATAAAGAAACGGTTATTTTGTATTGTGTAGGTTCAGATATGTATCGTGTAAGTGGTAATTCGGATTTTTTATGCGCAACTTTTATCGTGTGTAGGTTCATTTATGTACTGTGTAGGTTCATATATGTACCGTGTAAGTGGTATTTTGAATTGCATGTGTACTTTTTATCATATGTAG
Source organism: Bidens hawaiensis (assembly GCF_021521415.1). NCBI lineage: Eukaryota > Viridiplantae > Streptophyta > Magnoliopsida > Asterales > Asteraceae > Bidens > Bidens hawaiensis. The sequence continues at coordinate 109,774 of NW_027498878.1, read as the reverse complement.
TATGTAGGTTCATGTATGTACTTTGTAGGTCAATAGAGCTATCATGTGTGTGGTATTTTGAACTGTGGATGTGTAATTTTTATCATGTGTAGGTTCATATCTGTACTGTGTAGAACGTATTTCGAATTGTGTACGCGTAATTTTTATCGTGTGTAGGTTCATTTATGTACTGTGTAGGTGGTATTTCAAAGTGTCTATGTGTAATTTAGATAAAAATCTTGAAATTAAAAATAAAACGAAATAGATGTATATTTGTTTGTTGATAAGTTGCATATGTATTATATTTAATTTAAAATTTTTAATTTAGTAACATCCTACAAATATTTAAGAAAAATAAAAATAAATTGTTATTTGAAACCTCCAGCAACATTTATTAGTTACCATATTCACAAATTAATAGAGATTACAATTATACCCTTCTACACAAATTAAATATAAAATTTAAAGAAAATTTGTGATTGGTTATAATGACTTCTCGCACTTCTCTCTATAAAAACACTTCTGAAAAGAACCAAATCTTATATATATATATATATATATATATATATATATATATATTTGTGTGTGTGTGTGCGTGTGTGTGAAACACATTGTTTTACCTTTATATTTATGAAATATGAGAACATATTTTTTTTTAATTTTTGTGATCGAATATTATAAAAAATGTCTTGTAATGTACAAACCTTACTCACTTTTTCAAGACAATGAATAATATAGTTGTAAATGAAATGGATTCATAAAATAATTTTTTTAAGACAATAAAGAATATACTTGAAAATGAAATAGATTCATGAAACTAAATACTCTTAACAAAAGTTTTAGAAAAAGTAAAAGTGGCATATAAAAAGAGAAAAAGAAAAGTACAACTGTACAAGTGAGCCACATTTGTACGTGTCAAGTTACTTAAGGTTAAAATAATAAATTGTAAAATAGATATTGTAAAAGCAAGTCATGTTATTTCTAATAACTTTACGGTTCGATATTATAATGATAAAAACTCGTATGAGATATATATGCGTTACATGTAAAGTTTTACTTTTAAAGTTACGAAATACGATAAAACATCTATGTATCTGTCTTATGCTCACATATCATCTTAAAATGTCTTGCAATATATAAACCTGACTTACCTTTTAAGAAAAGAAATACGTGGAAATGAAATAGATTCATGTAAGTAAATACCAAATACAAATTTAGGAAAATAGAAGTATAAATTAAGGAAAATCATACGCGCTCCCATTTGTTTTTAATAATTTTATAGTTCAGTATTATAAAGGTAAAAACTTGTATAAGGTATATATCGTTAGAGATATAACGTTTTACCTTCGTAGTTATGAAATAGGAGAACACATGTTCGTATCCATTGGTTGTTTGCATATTATTATTAATGTGTTGTAATGTACAAATCTGACTATTTTTCTTTGATGAAGTAATTAAAGTGGTGTGAAAATAAATGTCTTACAATGTACAAACACTACTCACGTTTTTAATAAACTGGTTGTCTAGTTTGCATGTTTAACATGTTCTTGTTTAATTAGTTCCATCAGATTGGTCGGCTTGTTTATTATTATAATTGAAAAAATATATATATTATTATGTCAACCCACCAAGGCACCAACCCATATACGTCCCGTTTAACCCACTTGTCATAATCTGCAAACCCATTTAACTCATTTACAACTTAATTTCAACCTGCTACACGACTTAACTACGTTCGGGTTTGAGTTGATGACTTTGACACGAATAAATATCTAAGTTTATCAATTCAATCTTTGAACTCAAAACTGACATGATTGTATCTGGGACAGGGAACTAGTTAGTGCTACCTTTATGAAACTTTGGGGTTGCTAAATAAAGGTTATATGATTCCTTCTATATGAAGTAAAAGGATGTATATATTTTGTTGGTAAGTTGCATATATATTCAGTATATTGGTTTTTATTAACCCCAACTATGTTTTTTTGGTTGTTGTCGGTCCCAATAACGAATTGGCTGCTGATGGTCCCAACTTTTAACGTATTTGTTCCCAATGGTCCTCGACTAACGGAATCCTAACATCGTTAGTTGTAGGTCGCCGGAAAAACGTCTTTGTTCCCAAAGTCACTTTTTTTTTCAGAAAACACCACCCAATTGACTCACCACCAATCAACCACCACCACTTGAGCACCACCAACCGATTCCGATGATGGTTCTAGGGTTCTGGCGACCTTATTAATTGGGGTTTTTACTAGAAAAAGGTTCCTAAAGGTCTGATACAAAGTTACAAAGATATTTGGGACAAAAATGTTGAGTTTTCTGGGAAAAAAATGTGAGTTTTCCGGCAAAAAATGTTCTTCCGCAACTAACGGCGTTAGGATTTTGTTAGTCGTGGACTGTTGGAAAAATACTTTAAATGTTGGGACCGTCAGCAGCTAATTCGTTAGTTCGGACCGACAGCGATCAAAAAGCGATAGCTGAAATTAATAAAAACCAAGATACCTATATATTCTGTCTAAACAACTGTACTTGATGCATCAAGTGTTGTAATCTAACAAAATGACACTTATACTAAGCTTTATGATATGGGAACTTATAAATTTTGATGGTTTTAGTATCAAAAGGTAACATAGTTACCTTCCATTTATTAATCTCTTTATTGCTAGTGGCCTTGCTTTTGTTGCAAATGGTGTTGCTTTACAAAGCTTATGGAGTAGAGAAGAACAAGTATATAAAAGGTGATCTTTTCTAAAGAAAAGTGTTTTGGGACAAGACAATTATATATAGATGTGACATATTGTAAGGTTGGGTAATTTTGTTATATGTTAAATAACAGTTTTCTATATAAACTCATTTTTTTTACTTAATTAAAGCTTTTATTCAAGTCTCCTAATATCAAGTTTAAAGAATAATGATAGCTTTTTTTATGAGGAATGAAAAAAGAAGTTTTAAAACTTAACAAAATTTATTGTCACGTTTTCATTTTTTAAAGACATCTTGAAAGTTGTAGGTGTTAACATATTATATTATATTTTATTCAACTCGTTTAATACATGAGATATAAAGCGGTTTTAATGGACATACATTATTGGAAAAAATTTGAATATTCAACTGATCGCTAGATATGTCTTTTTGTTAATTATTTTTGTTGCAAAAATTGGAAGGAATAACATTTCACTTTATTGAATATTTTAAAGCTTAAGAAATTTGATTTAATTATTTTAATGCTTAAGTAAAATAATTTAAATACTAAGTTTATAAATAAAATTATTTATTTTAATGCTTAAATAAAAACAACCATTGCTAAAACTAATGTTGGAATCTTAAACTATAAGTAAGTGAAAAGTAAAATGAGTAATTAAACATAACAAAAGGCTAATGTCATTATCTTTTTAATTTCAATTTGATATGACTTTCATATATTTTTCTTTAAAATACATCTTTCTAAAACGATTTAACATAAAGAAAATAGTTTACTTTTTAAAGGCTGGAAATAATTTAAGATGATTTGATGACACAAACCCATTTATATTTATTTACATATTTATTATTTTAATGGACTTAATTCCATGCTTATAAAATCCCAACAATAATCCATCCTTTTGTACTTCAAAGATTTCTCAAGTGTTAACTCATGCATCAACATGTCTCTTTCTCACACACATACATTGAAACATACTAATGTTTTTTGAGATGTACTAGGAACCATTGGAGAACAACATAGTAGCATGTGGGACAACACATATGATGTTCATCTTAGCCCGAACACGAGCCATAATTCACCAGCATCTCAACCCGACACAATGCTAACAGACAACGTGAGAAAACACATCAAAATTTGATCATATGTATCATTTCTTATTATATGACGCCGGTCTAATTATCATTTAATTATGTGTTCTTTATCCTGACTACAATCCTCAAGAATCATTAAAATCTTCACAAGATCTGGAGAAAAGTGTATCGTATAAGGTGATTGATTGTTTCACTTATTTACGCACTATTTTGTGTCAAAATACCAGACCTAACTTGAACACACATAATACTTTGGGAACTTCTACATGTTTTAGTTACAAAGACGACTAGCACAAAATCGTGAAGCTGCACGAAAAAGTCGTTTGAAGAAAAAGGCATACGAGATCAAGTTTCAAGCAATGTATGCATTTGAAGTTAACGTGATCTTATTCTCTTATTATATACCGTATAGGCATATGTTCAAGAACTGGAATCGGGACGTCTTAAGTTAGCCAAATTGGAGCACGAGATTGAGATGACTCGAAAACAGGTTAATCTAAGAGAAACTTGGTATCTGAAAAAAGCATACTTGTTTAGTTAAGGGATAATATGAGAATGGATCATGAAAAAACTCGAGTAAACTATTACCAACCAAACAATTTTTATTTATTTTTTTCAATTATAAGGTTAGAAATGTAAATAAAAATGTGTCCTCACGAAGTTAAATATATGTAACTAGTACGCTACACGTATACTATTGTAAGTTGTAACTATGTAAGCTGCATATATTTTATTTATTTATTTATTTTTAATCTTTTTTACATTTCTAACTTAATAATTAAAATAAATGAAAAAAATCAAAAAGTTGGTTGGTTGGAAGTAGTTTAATTGGTTTTCTCATAAGTTTGTGGTTTTCTCATGAACAGACACAACTGATCTGTATATTTTACTCCTTACCGATTACGATTCACATGTTGCTATGTTTTTTGGTCACAAATAATGTAACCTTTTTTCATACATTGTTACAGGCTACATACATGGACCTATCAAATAATGTTAATGGTCTATTACCTGGTAACATCCAACTCAAATACATAATATGTCACTCTTAATTTTTTTAATATATATAAACAATATATTTCTATATAACTCTTGTGTTAGGAATTGTTGCATTTGAGAAGAATTATGATCAATGGGTTATTGAACAACAAAACAAGGAGTCTGAACTTGCAACTATCCTACAAACCGATGTGACCGATATGGAGCTTCGAGTATTTGTAGACGATATAGTAAACCACTACCAAGTTCTTTTTCAAATGAAAGCCGAGGCTGCAAAAACCGACACATTTAATTTATTACACGGGTCATGGAAGTCTCCGATTGAGAGGTTATTTCAATGGCTAGGCGGATTCAGGCCATCAGAAATTCTATATGTAAGTTTAATATTATTAGTTGTTACAAAAAAAAATGTTGCAAAAATGTGTTGCTTTGTGTTTTAATGTACATTTTGGTTTTGGTAGATGTTAATGCCACGGTTTGAGCCGTTAACGGATACACAAGTTGTGAGTTTGTCGAGACTAAGACACACTTGTCGACAAGCGGAAGATGCGTTGACTCAAGGGCTTGATAAACTCGAGCAAACTTTGGCTCAAAGTGTTGCTATTAATGTAATTGAAGGCGGAAAGTATGATACACTTATGAATTCGATGATAGAGGTGCTCGAATCACTTGAGAACTTCTTGAACCAGGTAAGATATGCAGGTTCGGGTTTGGGTTTAGGATTTATAGTCAAGAATTATTTTGAGTCAAAAGAGTGTTGGGTTACACCTAAAACTTAGTTGTTTTTTCATTTTAATTTAAAAAAAAAAGTAATGTGAACACTAACTAAACCTTTAAATCAATGTTGTTAAAACCAACCCGTCTGGGTTAGTTAGCATAAATTGAACTGACTCCAGTTAAACAGGGCGGTTTTTTACGAGTGATGGTCTATCAGTGGACTGGTTCATTATTTAGACTGACAGTTGATCTCGATTCATTTTGCTTTTTTTCTTTTTCTTATAATTAAAACCATACTTTTTTTTCGTAGGCGGCATTGGCGGATCCAACATACAAACGGGTGGTTCCCCGGAACCACCCGAGTTTCGAAATAATAGTGTACGGATATATAGAAGACGCGTAGGAACCACCTTATAAATTAAGAGGGAACCACCTAAAAAAAATTCCTGGATCCGCCACTGGTAGGCGGATCACCTTCGACATCGAACATTACAACAAATGTCTCGGATCTTGACAGTTCGTCAAGCTTCAAGAGGGTTGCTTGCATTGGGAGAATACTTCCAACGTCTTCGTGTATTAAACTCACTTTGGGCATCTCGTCCTCGTGCTGTTAGTAGCTAGTTTAAAGAAACTATCAAAGCGTGTGTATCACTTGTCACTAATTTTGCCCGTCTATAATTACATTTTGTATCTAAATAGCTTTTGCTATTTGTGAAATTTCCTGTGTACGGTTGTTGTTGTATACTGTAACAAGAGCTAAATAAAATATAAATTTAAGACTAAAAACAAAAATAGAATTTGCATGAGTCTATTTAAATTTTTTTTAAGTTGTTTAATTGAAATTATATATTTGTTATATAAGTTTTAATATTCAATTAAGATAAATAATAAGAACAATTTAATAAACAATCCAAAACAACATATATGTATATAGCTGTTCAAAAATATCGTGGCTCGTAGCTCGCTCGAACAAAACTAATTAAAAAACTTCAACCCTAACTTATACTAAAATAAAATGAGATAAAATTGGAAACAAGATAAACACAAAATATTAAAGATAATAAAAATCAGAATTTAAATTAGGAGATACTCCTGCATCAAAACTTGATTTGAAATGACCTGAGTCGAGCTTGTTCATTTTTGTAACCGAGTTGAACTCGCCCCAAGCTCGACTCGATCTTAGGCTCGTTTAACTTCAACGTCGAGCTCGAGCTATAGCACAAGCACTGAAATACTTGTACGATTCCATTATTTTGGACTTCAATATATTAATGGCACGTTGGAAATAAATAATCTCATCTTTTGTGTATTGCCGATAATAATCTCAATTTTAAAAATCACTACCAACGGTTCAACATTTCAACTGTTTTTGTCTCAATGGTCCTTCGTTAAAAAACATTTAACGTCGTTTAGTTTTTTTTCCAAGTTTCAAACCGATGTTTTAAGGCTTTTGATCGGAAGAAGGATACGAGTCGACTGGTGTAAAACTTATCTCGAAGCAGAGATCCAAATTTCCAAAATGGTCAAACCAACAATCTAAAAAAGTCAAACCAACATTCCAAAACGGTCAAACCATCATTATAAAGCATAAGAAAATTATGCCCTTTTTCCTTGTTTATGCATAAATAGTAAATTATAAACAAACCGAGACCAAGCTTCAAAACAAAAAAGGGTAAGTCTTAGTCAAGCTCAGGTTCGCGTAGTACCCGTAAATTTACACGTGACATATCCAATTGATCAAAATTAATGCATATGTTTTCCTCTTCCGTTTCCTTTTACGCCTCTTCTTCAATCATCTTCAATTCAACCAAACCCTAATAATAATATTCAAAACCCACAAATTCACAACCAATTCCATCAAATTGACCCCAAATCCCAATCAAAATGAGCAATTTGAGGTCAATTTGCAGGCCGCATCACGCCGTATACTCATCGATCACACTCTGTTACAACCGAACAAGATGCCGTCCTCGATCGATTGCTGTTACTGCTTCCAATTCATTACGAAACCCTAACTCTTCAAAACCTCGAGTATCGTACGGAGTTGTTGATGGTGTGAAATTGGGGAGTGGATTCAAGAGCCGTGAACAGAGGATGGTGGTTAAGGCTGCTAGTTGGACCGATGACAAGTCTCCGTACGATACACTCGGTAACATGTTTATTTAGTTTTGTGATTAATTAGATACTTATGGATGGTTAAGTTAGTGTTTATCTATGTAGTCTAAACATATGAATAGAAATGAGAATTTGCTACCACGGGTGCAAATGAGCCCGAGCTCAGCTTGTTTTGACTTACGAGAACTCGTTTATTGTTTAGTTTATATGCATTTTTAATTGTTTTGAATTATAAACTTTATATGTAACATAATGAGTACTATTTAGTTATTTTTATCATAGCTATAGCTATATATATATATATATATATAGGGGAGGGTTATCCTAAAACAAACTAGGAATAAATTATAGCCATTTGATCATGTTAATCAATGGTTGAGATTTAAAATTACCAAAAACCGACATAGTTTCCTAGAATTACTCTTTCACAATTATAACCGACATAGTGTAGGGGTGGGCAAATAAACCAGTTAACCGAACCGATCCGAAAACTGAACCGAAACCGAACCGGTTTGAAACCGATTATGTAGAAACCGGTTTGGAACCGATTGAAACCGTAGGCTCGGAACCGGTTTGTAATTTTCTCCGCCAAAACCGGTTAACCGAACTGAAACCGGCCAAAACCGGGCAAAACCCGAACTGAAACTGATCAAAACCAAACCGAAACCGAGCGTACCATGGTAAGAAACCAGTTTCAACCCGAACTGAAACCGATCGTAAACCCGTTTTGACTTTCGCTGACCAAACCGAGGCGGTTTTAACCCAAACCGGTTTGTGCACCTCTAACATAGTGTCCTAAAATTGTTATTTCACCATAGGTTGTAATGCCACATGTAAAAAATCTATTGGTTCTTACTATTTCTAGGAAACTCCATATTTTTATTTGAACCCTTTTCTATATATATATATATATATATATATATATATATATATATGGGGTGGGATCCGGTACAAATAAAATTAACATACTAAACATACAAATAACTAGAGTAATTAGAGTTTTGAACTAGAGTAATTATGTTATAAAAAATAATATGGTGTAATAATAATTACTCTAATTATTTGTACACTTCTCACGATAAAGTCATTTGTATTAGATCCAAACACTACATACACACACACACATATATATATACATACACACACATTATATATATATGTGTGTGTGTGTGTGTGTGTATAGTACATTAAATAAAAATTGTAGGATTGTTTAGGCTCTCATGTCTCAGCTTTAGCTCGATAAGTAAAGCTTGGGCTCGGGATCGTTTATTGAACGAGTGTAGTTTAACGTTTGTGCTCATTAAGCTTGAATTGATTTGAGCTTTTAACGAGCCGTGAAGACAATTGGATCAAAACCACAAATCAAGAACAAGAGAAAACAAAACAGACAGCCCGATTCTTATTGCTTGAAAGAAAGCAAACAAAAGTATTTTTGTGTTTGTGTTGATTACAATGCTGCAGGACTGCCCCTTTTATATTAGGTAGGCTAGGTAACTAAGAAAGGAAATTTGCTAAAAATAAGACACAAAATATTCAGCCATAAAGACTAAATAATAACAGAACCTAATCTTGCTCCTAGGATCACTCCTCCTAGAAATACTCTTTATTGACCCATGATTTATTCAATTTATTCTTTTTATTCAAGATTAACTAACAATCTCCCCTTTAATCTTGAATAATCTTCATTCCCAACAGCTCTTTCATTTCAGCAAATTGTTGCCTTGGCAAAGCTTTTGTAAGAATGTCTGCCTTCTGCAACTTCCCACTGATGTGTTCAACCTTTATCTCCTCTTTCTCAATGCACTCCCGTATGAAATGGTAGCGCGTGTTAATGTGTTTGCTCCTTCCGTAAAACACCGGATTCTTCATAAGTGCTATGGCGGATTGGTTATCAACTTTCATGGTCACCATTTCTTCCTTCCAGCCTGTTATCTCAGCAAGTAAGCCTCTCAACCAAAGTGCTTGGCAAGTTGCGGTAGCGGCTGCCATAAATTCAGCTTCACACGAGGATAAAGCTACAGTGTTCTGTTTCTGAGAGTTCCATGCTACCGGTGCATTATTGAAAAAGAAAACAAGGCCTGTTGTGCTCTTACCATCATCTAGATCGGTCATGTGACTGCTGTCACTAAAGCCGAGAATTTCCTTGCTGCCATTCTTAGGATAGTGTATCCCAAGTTCAGTCGACCCTTTAACATATCTTAAAATGTGTTTGACAGCTTGCATATGTGTTTGTTGTGGCGATTGCATGAAACGACTTACGAACCCAACTGAGTAGCTCAAGTCTGGTCTGGTGTGGGTTAAGTACCGAAGACTCCCCACCAGTTTCCTATACTCGGTTGCATCAACTTCAGCTCCAACATCTTTCTTTGACAGCTTCAAACCAGGCTCCATAGGAAACTTTGTTGCATTGCAATCTGCAAGTCCTGCTAGATTCAGTAGTTTGCGAGCGTACCCAGCTTGTTTTATAGATATGCCACAACTTCCTTGGCTTACCTCGATGCCAAGGTAATATTGGAGTAATCCTAGATCACTCATTTCAAAACGGCCTTCCATTTCCTTCTTGAAAGTTGCTATATCTGATTGTCTCCCCCCGGTGACAATCATGTCGTCTACGTACACTCCCACAATTAACAATTGTTTGTTTGTCACCCTTTTGTACACAGCATGCTCATGTTTACACCTTATGAAACCCAACAACTTTAAGGTGTTATCTAGGCGTGTGTTCCATGCTCGAGGAGCTTGTCTCAAACCGTAGAGTGCCTTCCTTAGTTTGTAGACTTGGTTTTCTTTTCCTTTCTTCACAAAGCCTTCCGGTTGGGTTACATACACCTCCTCCTTTAATTCTCCATGGAGGAATGCAGATTTTACATCCAAATGATGTACTTCCCACCCAAAGTAGGCTGCCAATGCGAGGATCAATCTCACGGTCTCCATTCTTGCAACCGGTGCAAACACCTCCTCGAAATCGACCCCATACTGTTGTACATACCCCTTTGCGACCAGGCGTGCTTTGTGTTTTGTAACTGCTCCATTTGCATCTTGTTTTACTTTGAATACCCATTTCAAACCGATGGGTTTATGACCTTGTGGTAGATCAGTCAACTTCCACGTGTCATTCTTCTCAATCGACTTCAATTCTTGCTGCATTGCTACTTCCCATTCCTTTTTATTTGCAGCTTCATTGTAGTTTCTGGGTTCATTTTCCATTAGGAGTAAATTTATGTTGCTGTTTTCATAAGTTTCACCAATAGATCTATAACCCCGAATTGGAGTGTCATCAAACACCTCATCTTCAGCCATAGATGGGTCTCCCACGCCTTCACTATCAGTTGGTTCCCTTGGTAGGATAGGTCCTCTACCTGTTACTGCCATCATGGGGCTGCTGGAATCTGACCCAGTTGAAGAATCAACAAAAGAATTGTTTTCTTCATGACTCTGATCATCCAATGGCTGGTTTAGGTCAGCCGTAGATGCATCAAAGTATGAGAAGTCTTCTGTTTCAGAATCAGTGTGCACAATAAATTCTGTAACTTCTGGTGCACTGTTGCTTGATGATTCTGACCAATCCCACTTTGTATCTTCTTCAAACACCACATCTCTACTCACCAAGATCTTATTTGTTGTTGGATCTAGAAGTCGATATGCCTTAGTGTTTGGTTGAACACCAAGATGCACTAGTCTTCGGCTTCTATCATCCAGCTTTTTCAGATGTGTAGTCATTATTTTTGCATAACATACACACCCAAAAATTCTGAGTTGATCTAGGTTTGGTTTTCGGCCCTTTAAAGTTTCATACGGTGTCTTGTCCTTTAAAGCTCTTGTAGGAACTCGATTTAGGATATAGAGAGAGTGCCTTATTCCTTCTCCCCATAAATCTTGTGGAAGTTCCATAGCCTTCAAGATAGTCCGTGTCATCTCCAAAATGGATCTATTTCTACGCTCCACCACACCATTTTGTTGTGGTGAGTATGGTGCAGAGAATTGATGTGTGATCCCCTCTTGATTACAAAGGTCTTCAAAGGCACGAGAAACGAACTCACCACCATTATCCGTTCTCAAATTCTTAACTTTTGTTTCAAGCTCCAATTCCATTTGATTCTTGAATCTCTTAAAACATTCAAAGACTTCATCTTTTGTCTTGATCAAATAAGCCCACATGAACCGGCTATAATCATCAACGATTAGAAACATATACCGGTTTCCACCTTTTGTGGAGGGAGAGATTGGACCACACACATCTGCATAAATTAGCTCAAGAGGCTTCTTGGCTTGATTACTTGTTTGATTAGGAAAAGGGGTTCGAGTTTGTTTCCCAATAAGACAAGAATCACATACCTGTTTTGGGTGCTCAATCTTTGGAACTCCTATTGCCATATTCTTGTTTTCTAACAGCTTTATGGCGTCAAAATTGAGATGCCCGAGTCGGGCATGCCATACCCAAACCTCGTCCTTCAAATTTGACAGCAAACAAACCGGATCTGCCACCTTCAAATCAATCTTGTACAGCCGGTTTGAAGACCTTAGCACCTTCATGATGAGTCTCCCCTCTGCATCTCGCATCCATAAGTACTCATCTTTCATGAGAACCGAATATCTAATTTCTGTAAATTGGCCCAAACTAAGAATATTACTTCTTAGATAAGGTATGTAATAGACATCTTCAAGAATCTTTTGTTCACCATTCTTGCATGCTAAGATAATCATTCCTTTTCCTTCTATGTTCACGTATGAACCATCTCCAAATCGAACATTTCCAACCGTGTTGAAATTGAGTTTGGAAAAGATTGCACGATTACCCGTCATGTGGTTGCTTGCACCATTGTCAAGGAACCATGTGTGGTCTTCCTTTGATTCTTGATCATACCGCTGTGGAATCACTTTATCTTCATTTAGAAAAACAAATTCCTTCTTGCTTTCTGAATGAACTGTCATCAACAGTGCTGGTCCATCTTCTTGTACAAGATTTGCTGCCTCATCTCTTCGTTTTGTGGGACAATCAGACGAGAAATGGCCCTTCCCATCACATCGGAAGCATTTCAAGTTTGATCTATCCCTCCCCTTTGAATGCTGTCGTTCTTCAGCTTTCGCACCATTCGAAGATGATCGACCTCTGCCTCTCCCTTGGCCTCTATTACTCCTTCCAGCAGACCCACGTCCCCGACCAGAACCCTTTTGATCGCGGTTTCTGTTCTGCCAATCTTCATAGGATAATAGGAGTTGGTCGCCACCTTTAGTACTTGATTTTATTCTTTCTTCATAGGCTCTCAATCTCCCGATTGCTTCCTGGAATAACATAGTATCCAGATCAGCAAATTGTTCGATTGAGGCTACGATTGGTAGAAACCGATCAGGAACAGCCCCAAGAAACTTGCGAACTAGTTTCTTTTCTTCCATCTCCCCTCCAAGGCTGTTTGTTTTAGATACGATTTCTCCTAATTTTCCAGCAAAGTCTTCTATTGATTCACTTTCCTTCATCTTCAATGCCTCGAACTCTGTTTCTAACAGCCCCAAACGGGCTTGTTGAACTCGTTCAGCTCCGATGAATCTTGCCTTCAAAGCATCCCAAACTTGTTTTGCCTGCTCAAGATGAGCAAGCTGCAAAACTAGTTCTTCTGGGATTGCTTGATACAAGTATGCAATCGCAAGGCTGTTTTTCTTCGGATCAACCTCGACTCCAGCCCTTGGTTCGATTGCTTCCCAAACACCATGTACATTGAAAATAGCCTTGATTTTGACAGCCCAGATAGTGTAGTTTGAGGGAGTCAAAATCGGGCATTGCAATGACAAGGTATGCTCTCTTGGTCCTCCATGGATTGCTTCTCTTGGTCCTCCTTGGTTTGCTGGATTTGCCATGCCTTTTCTGTTGCTTTCTGAGATACTCTCTTCTTCTGTCCGTCGAAAAAGACTGAGCCTTCAAGCAACTGAACACTCTTAACCTGGTGCTCTGATGCCAATTGAAGACAATTGGATCAAAACCACAAATCAAGAACAAGAGAAAACAAAACAGACAGCCCGATTCTTATTGCTTGAAAGAAAGCAAACAAAAGTATTTTTGTGTTTGTGTTGATTACAATGCTGCAGGACTGCCCCTTTTATATTAGGTAGGCTAGGTAACTAAGAAAGGAAATTTGCTAAAAATAAGACACAAAATATTCAGCCATAAAGACTAAATAATAACAGAACCTAATCTTGCTCCTAGGATCACTCCTCCTAGAAATACTCTTTATTGACCCATGATTTATTCAATTTATTCTTTTTATTCAAGATTAACTAACAAGCCGATCTCGAGTAGCTCATGAGCCGGCTTGGCTCTTTTGTATCCCTAGTTTTAATTTTTTAGTGTTTGTTCTTACCAAGTGCTAATTATGGTGTGTTTGGATGTGTATTTTTCTCTTAAGTGAGTCTAGGGATGTCAATTGTGTTGGGTTGGTGACCCGTATATTTATTCATGAAAAACATCAACCCTAACCACATACACTAAAAATCGTGTAACCCAAACACAGCCCGTTTTAACTTATTTATATAAATGTGTCAAATGGGTTGATGGGTAGTAATTGTTAGGAACAAAAGGCACACACGAACAAGAAATCAAAGCGATAAAGAACACGAGAATTTTACGTGGTTCGGTTGCGGTGTACAACCTACGTCCACGGGGTAATTAGGTTTGTATTATTTTGGTGATATGTAATAACAAGTACAAGAGACTATTTATAGACCGCATATTAGGGCTACTCCCTTGCTAAACAAGCTAGAACCCAATTGGGCCCAATAGGGTTAGGGCCGGCTAAAAAAAATAACCTCCCTAACTCCTTTAATATGCAGTTGTCTAAATGTGGGTCCGGGGATACCACATCGCCCAACAATCTCCCACTTGGTGTCTTCGGACCTAGAAATGCACCATCTCTTCTGTACTTCTGTAAATGAAAATCCCTCCTGATCTTCAAACCATCCTAATTACCCTTGTCTCCTCAACATTATTCCTGGAGACTAGCTGAAGCTATGCAAAGCTTCAGCTTATCCAGCACCACACACTTGGTAAACATATCAGCTGGATTTTTAGCACCTGGGATGTTCTTCAGACTGATTGTTCCTTCACTGATCAACCCCCTCACGAAGTGATATCTCATCCCTATATGCTTTGTCTTTCCGTGATACACTGGATTCTTTGCAAGTTTAACTGCACTCTCATTGTCACAGTACAATGAGTAGTCGGGTTGTTGTTTTCCTAATTCTTCAAGAAAAGTCTTCAACCAAACTAGTTCTTTGCTGGCCTCTGCAACAGCCATGTATTCTGCTTCTGTAGTTGACAGAGCCACACTTTTCTGAAGTCTAGACATCCAGCTAACTGCTGTCCCTCCCACTGTGAAAACATACCCGGTAGTGCTCTTGAACGTCCCTTTACAACCACCCAGATCAGCATCTGTGTAACCTCTGAGTATGGCATCCTTTTTTCTGAAACATAACCCCATCTTCTGAGTACCCTTCAAGTATCTAAGTATCCATTTGACAGCCTCCCAATGTTTTTCTCCTGGATCTGACATAAACCGACTAACAACCCCAACGGCATGAGCAACATCTGGTCGAGTGCAAACCATTGCATACATTAGACTCCCGACTGCTGATGCATATGGGACTTTGGTCATCTTCGATCTTTCTTCTTCAGTTTTAGGAGACTGATCTTTGGTGAGCTTCAAATGACTTCCCAATGGAGTATTCCTAGGCTTGGTTCTTTCATCATTCATCTTGAACCTTTCTAACACTTTCCCTATGTATTTTTCCTGGGATATGTTAGAGTACCTGCCTTCTTGTTTCTAGTGATGTTCATTCCCAGTATCTGTTTTGCTGCACCCAAGTCTTTCATTTCAAACTCTTGGGACATCTGTTTCTTCAACTTGCTTATTTCCTTCATATCAGATCCTGCAATCAACATATCATCAACATACAACAGTAATATGATATAAGAGTTGTTGAATTTCTTCAGATAACAACAATGATCCATGTGGCATCTTTTAAACCCCGACCTCTCCATGAAATTATCAAACTTCATGTACCACTGTCTAGGCGCCTGTTTCAGACCATACAAGCTCTTCTTTAGTTTGCAGACCCAATTTTCTTTCCCCACAACCCGAAACCCTTCAGGTTGCATCATATAAATGTCTTCTTCAAGATCACCGTGTAGAAATGCCGTTTTCACATCTAGTTGCTCTAGATGTAAATCTTCTGCTGCTACAAGACTTAAAACAAGTCTGATGGTAGTCATTTTCACCACGGGAGAGAATATTTCATCATAATCAACTCCTCTCTTTTGTTGAAAACCCTTGACCACTAAACGGGCTTTATATCGTTTAGACCCATCATGTTCTTCTTTGACCCTGAAGACCCATTTATTTTGCAACGCTCTCTTATCCTGCGGAAGCTTGACTAAGTCCCATGTCTTGTTCTTTTCTAGAGAGCTCATTTCATCCTTCATAGCATTCTCCCACTGGCGAGAATCCTTCATCTTGACTGCTTCAGAGTAGCTTTCGGGTTCACCGTTTTCTGTCAAAAGAATATAGTTAACTGAAGGATTGGAATGACCGGGACTATACCTTTCTGGCTGTTTAGTAACTCTGGTGGATCTCCTGACCCAATTTTCAGTCTGGTCAGGCTGTTGTGGGATCTCCTCGTCTTCAGACTCTGAACTCCCACTGTCAGAAGTTTCTTCTGACTCATTATTTCCACCAGCTTCAAACTCAGGAACTGTGTCGACTTCAGTTTCTGTAGCGGGTTCCTGAACCGGTTCGGGGATCGGTTCAGATCTCTGGTTTTCAATTTTGAATTCAACCTGTTGCTTCTGAACCCTAGAGTTTGGATTTATCACATCTTTGTACAACTCAGCCTCATTAAATGTAGCATGTTTGCTGCGGACTACTTTTCTGCTTTTCGAGTCCCAAAGCTTGTAGCCCATCTTGTCTGACCCGTAACCAATGAAAACATACTTCTTGGCTTTTGAATCTATCTTGTCAGCATTCGGATCTAGGTCATATGCACTGCACCCAAAAACCTTTAAGTGCTCATAATTAACCGCTTTCCCCTTCCATTCTTCTTGAGGTGTTTTGTAACCCAACGGAACTGATAGACCTCGGTTGATAAGATAGGCAGCAGTTTTAACAGCGTCTGCCCAGAACATTTTAGGGAGCCCTGCATTTATCCTCATACTTCTGGCTCTTTCATTTAACGTTCTATTCATCCTTTCTGCGACTCCATTTTGCTGAGGAGTACCTGGAACTGTATTTATCATCCGAATGCCATGCTCAGCACAAAAGCTAGTGAACTCTGAGCTAATGTACTCCCCTCCATTGTCTGACTTCAAGCACTTTACCTTCAGATCAGATTCAAGTTCAACAGCAGTTTTCCATTTCTTAAAAACATCAAATACTTCAAATTTATTTTTAAGAAAGTAAACCCATACCTTGCGTGTGGCGTCGTCTATGAAAGTCACATAGAATCTCGAGCCTCCCAAGGATTCAACACGTGTTGGTCCGAAAACATCTGAATGGATAAGCTCTAATTTCTGAGCTTTAGGTGCTTTCCCTGTCTTCACAAAAGATACCCTCTTCTTTTTTCCAAAAACACATGGTTCACAGAATTCAGATTCAACCCTTTTAAGATCTGGAAGCTTTCCTCTGGCGACAAGCATCTTCATGCCCTTCTCACTCATGTGGCCGAGTCGTTGATGCCACAACTTTGATAGACTCGGTCCACTCGTTACTGCATTAGCACTACCTGCAGAAACCTCAACCATATACAAAGTACCCCGTTTCTTTCCCTTGGCAATTACCATGCTACCCTTGACGACCTTCCATTGTCCTCCCCCGAATGTTACATCATAACCCTGGTCGTCTAATTGCCTAATGGAAATTAACATTTTTTTCAATTTTGGAATTACCCTGACATCTTTCAATGTCCAAATTGTTCCAAAACTTGTTTTCAAGTCAATATCTCCCAACCTAGTAATTTCCAAGATTTGGTTATTAGCAAGACTTACAGTACCAAAATTGCCCCGTCTGAAATTCTTCATCTTTCTCGAGCTTGAGATAGCATGAAACGACGCACCTGAGTCCATAATCCAGGACTCGACTATATCCTCAATACAGCAGATCAATGCATCATCAGAATCTGATGCTGTTGAGGAGGCAACATTCACTTCTTTCTTGTCTCTGGGTGGTTCTGTACATTGACTTCTGAAATGACCATTCTCATTACAGTTCCAACACTTTATGTCGTTTCTTGTTTTTGAACTCCCCTTTCTGTCTCTTGATTTTGATCTTCCCCTGTTACTTACCCTCTTATCTTTCTTTCTACCTCTTCCCTCAGTACTTAGCAAAGTACTGGATGATTCACCTGCATTCTTTCTCCTGATATCCTCTCCTAGGATCAAGTCACGAATACCCTCGAACGTGAGTTTGGTGGTTCCGGCTGAACCACTAACGGCAGTGACTGTTCCTGACCAACTTTCAGGTAACGAGGACAATAATAGCAAAGCTTGCACTTCATCATCAAATTTAATATCAACAGATAATAACCGGGATATGATAGAATTGAACTCATTTATATGAGAGGTAACAGACGCACCTTCCCGCATACGCGTATTCACCAATTGTCTAATTAAGAATACCTTATTAGACGCGGAAGGTTTCTCGTACATGTTTGACAACGCGGTCATCAAACCCTTAGCAGTGGTCTCATTCACTATATTGAAAGCAACGTTCTTAGCCAACGTGCATCTGATGACTGCTAGGGCTTTCCTGTCTAGATCGGCCCATTCTTCATCCTTCATATTCTCGGGTTTTTGACCTCTCAAACATGGAAGCAAATCTTTCTGGCATAACAAGTCCTCGACTTGCATCTTCCACCATCCAAAATCCTGCCCATCAAACTTCTCGATTCTGATCTTACCGTCCTCAGTCATTATCTTTACCGAGTTTCTAACGGAAGCAACCTGCAATACTGATCAGAACTGTTTGACCTCTTCTGGTCAAAAGACAGATTGTACTGTAGCGCGCACTGTTCACACGCCGGAAACACTGTAGCGGCGGCGGTACTGTAGCGGCGGCTAGGGTTTCTGATTAGGGTTTGGTGGCGACTGGCGGCTGGGGTTTATAGTGTGATCCTTGCTCTGATACCAGTTGTTAGGAACAAAAGGCACACACGAACAAGAAATCAAAGCGATAAAGAACACGAGAATTTTACGTGGTTCGGTTGCGGTGTACAACCTACGTCCACGGGGTAATTAGGTTTGTATTATTTTGGTGATATGTAATAACAAGTACAAGAGACTATTTATAGACCGCATATTAGGGCTACTCCCTTGCTAAACAAGCTAGAACCCAATTGGGCCCAATAGGGTTAGGGCCGGCTAAAAAAAATAACCTCCCTAACTCCTTTAATATGCAGTTGTCTAAATGTGGGTCCGGGGATACCACATCGCCCAACAGTAATGAAGTTGTAAACGCATTAACCTGGTTGGCAGGTTGTAAAAGTATGGGTTAAATGGGTTAGCAGGCCAACCTATTTGATTAAAGAGGTCAACCCGAACATGACCCGTTTGTTAAATGGGTTAGATATGCCAATCTAAAACCTAGTTTTCGTTTCATGTTGGAATCATAATCACTTTAAATAGTAAAAAAAAAAATCAAACGAGTTATCTAGGATAGTTTGAGGATTTACTAAAATTGGTAATCACTTTATTTTGATCCTAATTTATCAGATAATAAGAATTATAATCACTTTTTGCTAAAAAATCACAGTAATCAGTTTAGCCACAAATCTGAACACTCATTCTATTGTCATTGGTTTTAGTTTTTTAATGATGCATAAATCATATTTATGGATGCAAAATAATCTTAATTAGATAATCATTTGTAATAATCATTGTTGATCATGTTTGGTTTGTTGGCAATATGATCTTTATGGAAATAAAGATAAAATCATGGTATATAAGTAGTTTTACTCAGCCTTTTGATAATATGTTTAATTTATTTGAAATGTAATTATGCAGAACTTGAGGGAGATGCTGATGACGAGGAAATAAAGTTGGCGTATAGACGTTTAGCAAAGTTTTATCACCCTGATGGTTTGTTCTTAACTACTTTCCTTATTGTTTCTCTCAAATGGTAACATGATATTAACATCAACTGTGTTTTTAATCTCATTTTTTCCATTTATCTTGTTTTATGTTTGTAGTTTATGATGGCAGAGGGACTCTAGAAGAAGGAGAAACCGCTGAAGCTCGGTTTATTAAAATTCAAGCAGCTTATGAGTTGTTGATAGATAGTGACGAAAGGAGGAAATATGATATGGAAAACCGAGTCAATCCAATGAAGGTATTATTTAATGTTTTGATTGAATCTTTCGAGTTTTTTTTTATTAAAGATGGATATTTTTTTATGATCGTTGCTTGTTTGTGTTGGCAGGCATCTCAAGCATGGATGGAGTGGTTAATGAAAAAACGCAAGGCTTTTGATCAAAGGGGTGACATGGCGATTGCGGCGTGGGCCGAACAGCAGCAGCGTGAGTTAAATATACGTGTACGGCGTCTTTCACGTTCAAAGGTATCATATATGATTGCAAGTTTATATGTATTTTTTAAATATCAATTTCTAATAAAGTTTTATACAATTTTGATTATCTAGTTTTGACCCATTATTCCAACTAGCCATATACTTGCGTGTATCATGCAATGCTTTAAAGTTATTTTTAAACATCAACAACTTTTATAAACGTTTATGCACTTAAATTATGAATATTATTACAACATAGAACACAAGTTTCAATTTTGGTGTTACCTATCTAGTTTTCCAAACCAACAAAAATAAGTTTGCCACGTCTGATAACCTGTTCCCTTGCTAAGTTCATTCCTTAAAAAATCAACCACCAAAATGCATGACATTTACCATTCAGTTAATGTTGTTAATCACCAATTCATTAGGCAAACCAACTACAATTGTAGTTCAATACATAATTATACACCTTTTCGTTTGTGGTGGATTTACGTTCTAAGGAACCGTTGATTGAAAATTTTTCGTTGGATCAAAGCTATCATTACTCCTTTGCAAAAGAGGACAGAGAAGGCATGGGAGAGAGGAACCAACTGATTGTTAAGGAGAGTGATATGCAAGATGAGTACAGTAAGTCCCCAAATACGAGGGACTTTTGTAGCCACCCGAATCTTCTCTCTATGTTGGGGATCGTGATATATACGATCTTCATAATGGAAGTAGATTTACTCACCTCTTGGGACTCGCACTACACGTCTGCATCTCACTTTCCTCAACTATTGGTAGTTTCTCTTTGCCTTGTTTTCTCTCACTGCCATTGCAAAGCGTAATCGGTAGCTTCTATTCAACGGGTATTTTCAGTCCGCGGGTACTCAACACCTAAATCCACTGCACATAAAAAGTTTATAATCGTGTGTTGAGCTTCACTTGTATTTGGTGTACCTAATATATTGCTGATTAACATTAAATGGATGATAAGTGTAATGCGTTGTTGTTTGTTTTTATAATGAATGCATTTGGATTAGGATCAAGTTTATATAGCATGTGACAAGCTTAATCTTGTTGCCTAAGAGAATGTTTCTAGGTCTGGTGATACAAAGGTAAACTTCATACTTTGTTCTATGTTATAATATTTTAAGTGCATAAATGTTTTCGGTGCATTAAAAAATGTTTGAGAATCACTTTAAAAATTTGCAATCTTGTTTGAGAATCACTTTAATACAGACAAGTTTATGCCCGGTTGGAATAACGGGTCATGTTGAATAGTCAAAGTTATCGAAAACTTTATTAGTATTCAATAAAAAGATAGCAAAACAAAAGAAAAGTGTTTATGCGGTTCTCACAGTTCTGTACTTTTAGTTGATTCCGTTGTGAAATTTTTAGGTTGACCCGGATGAGGAACGAAAGATTCTCGCAAAAGAGAAAAAAGCATCGATTGAGAATTACACCAACACTTTAAAAAGGCATACGCTTGTGTTGCGGAAAAGGGATTTATTGAGAAAGAAAGCGGAAGAAGAGAAGAAAAAACTCATAATCACTCAGCTTCTAGCAGCCGAGGGTCTCGAGCTTGCATCCGATGAGGATGATAACCGTCTTAAGTTGCATTTTGCAATGTCTTTTTTAGATGTTTGATATGATAATTATAGAATGTATATTTGTTAATTGTATAGTTTGTTGTATTTATGGCTATAAAGATACAATACAAGAAACTTTATGTATATATGACTTTAGATAAGATGCTTGATACGTTATGATATAATTTTCTTTTATTCATACACAACAAACTTTGTTATATATAGTTGTATCATATGATTTACCATGGCTTTGCTGTTGGTAGGATTTACTGAGTACGATGATGATATGTTTTACCGTTTGTGTACTCAAAAAGCAATGGCCTCATAACTGTTGACCAGAAACTAGCTATGCACCGGCTATGCAACTGTTAGATCGAATACCCTTTTGAGTCGTATAGTAGGGAAAAAAGTGGTCACATGAGCAGTATGATAGGGCGAAAAAGATCACACAGGTTGTCATTTTGTAATGTTTTTTTAAACTTTTTAAATAAAATAAATGACCGGTGTGATGGTCAACTTGATGCGCTTTTAGGGGTGGCGTACTGATTGTACTCGTAGTATGGGTGTAAACGAGCCGAGCCGAGCCGAGCCCAAACTCGACTAGGCTCGAGCTCGGCATGATTAACTCTTTTTCTAAAGCTCAGACTCGGCTCGTTTATCATTTATTATATTAATTTACATGCGTTTTTAATTATTTTATATTTTTGGAGAAAAACCTTAAACAAGCCTTGGCTCGACTCGAGCTCGTGTAGTACCTTAAACGAGCTAAAGCTCGGCTTGAGCTCATGTAGTACCTTAAACAAGCTAAAGCTCAGCTCTAGCTTGGTTATGCAGTGTAAAGGTAATACGTAAAAGCCCGAAAAAGAAAAAAAATACACAGAGCTTGATAAGGCTCGACGAGCCTAAACAAGCTTTCCATGCAAGGCTCGGGCCCTCTAAAAGCTCGGCTCATTTTGAGTTTTTAATCGATCTGAGCCCAAGTGACTCACAAGCAACTCGGCTCATTTGCAAACCTGAATAGCAGGAACCTTCAATTAAAATAAATACATTTTTTCTTTAAAGATAATGATATAAATTAAAAACATAAATCCGTATATTTAATAAAAACAAAAACACATGTCCTCATTTTACATTTAAGAAAGATACCTCTCAACAGAATGACAAAGAAAACATAAAACATGAAGAAAAACCACCAAATTATTTTAAATAATCTTTGCATAAGTAAAACATTATTTCTGAAACTTATAGTATTCATGCATTAATGTCGGTAACGTAAGACGAATGCTCCTCCACGAGTAAGTTAATCAAGGGAGATTCAACATCCGAGTGGTTGTTTTCACGATACACCGACACTTTTCCACTTTTAGTAACCAATATAACCACCTCTTTACGAGTCGAAAGCTCATTTGCAACCACCGCATGCATTTTGTACTTTTTAAGAGCGGTATCCGCCTTTTCTAAAAGAATCTCTGTATCTGTCTCTAACTGCAACAAACAAACTTATAATCACACATTTGCTAAATATTTTAATTTCAATATAATTTAATTAAGTTAAAAAAAATACCTTAAATGATACACAGAATGCTGTAGGGGCCCACTCTTTCCGCAAAACCGAGAGCATTTTCGGGACTTGTGCGAGTCGCATGTCTAAAGGACCAGATGCTGACTGGATTTTATGTACTGCCTATAAAATAAAGCCGAAATTAAAATTTTTTTTATACATATTAGATAATTAATGAGATAAATAAATAATACAAAAACATAAATCGGATTCGATAAGGTTTACCATGCTCTCCCATGGAACATAAAAGTCGGACACTGCAGCTGCAAGATAAAACATAGCGTTCGATCCGAGGATCTTCAGTGATGTTGCAGTCAACCTTAAAATCTGCGAATAATAAATTAATAAACATTTTGAACTTGATAAAGATAAAAGTAATGAAGTTAATGCGTAATGTACGAATCTCGGTGCTAACCTGAAGATATTCGAATATGGTTGTGAAGGGAAGTTTCAACAAGTAGCCACCCGAAACCGCCTAAAATTAAATTAATCAGATTCCAATATTAAATTATAGAGTTAAGTGCCATTTTAGTCCCTGTGGTTTGTCCAATTACGCAACTTTAGTACCGTATTTGAATTTATTACAAATGGCTACCTGACTTTTCTAAAACTTGCAATTTTTAGTACTTTTTTCTAACCCCATCTATTTTTTTCCATTAAGTCAAGGGTAAATTAGTAATTTTGATTATTTTATTTATTTTCTCTTTTAGCTAAGTGCCATTTTTCATACCTATGGTTTGTTCAATTGCGCAACTTTAGTACCTTTTTTGAATTTATTGCAACTTGATACTTTGATTAGTTTTGGATAGATAGACAAACCAAAAGAGACATTACATATTACAATTAAAAGATAACTAAATACATGATAGAAGATGAAAAACAATGAAATGTATAACATATTTTTAGCCTTTTGTTCTTGATTGCCAATTTAGTAGCTCAAGATCCAAGTTCATCTTAGCCATTTTTCTTGCATTTTTTTTATGTGCATTGATTTTTTTTTTCAAAGTTTGGGTATGATAACAGTAGCTCTTTAACACATCGGAGGATCAAGCCCAAAACACAATCACACAACTTCACACCTCTTAGTATAGCATCAATTGAACTTGTAGATGAATGGCGGTTGACAAACCATATGGACAAAACAATATATTGTAATTTATTGAACTTAAAGATGAACAATGGTTAGGGTTTGAAGGATCAGTGAGTGCGGGAGGGGGTTGATCTGTTCATTTAGGGTTAGAGATGATCTTTTAATTGTAATATGTAATGCCTCTTTTGGTTTGCCTGTATATCCAAAACTAATCAAGTATCTACTTGCAATAAATTCAAAAAAAGGTACTAAAGTTGCGTAATTGGACAAACCACAGGTACTAAAATGGCACTTAACTTAACCAGAAAATAAATAAAATAATCGAAATTACTAATTTGCCCCTGACTTAACGGACAAAATAAACGGGGTTAGAAAAAAAGTACTAAATTTGCAAGTTTTAAAAAAGTGAGGTAGCCATTTGCAATAAATCAAAAATGGTACTAAAGTTGCGTAATTGGATAAACCACAGGTACTAAAATGGCACTTAACTCTAAATTATAAGATTGATAAAATAAAGATCTGTTAAAGTTTAAAAATGAGAGATGATTCGTACATCGTGATGACCGCTAATTGCAGTCTTAACTGCTTCGGCGTGTGACTCGTGCACTGTAAAATAGTTAGAATATTATTCTATAACATGAAGTATAAATAAAAATAATTTTATATTTTACTTCATTTATTTTACCTTGTATACTTGAATCACTGGTGAGCTTGAAACATTCGAGTAGCGGATCATCCGGAAGTGATCTACAATATGGCTGGCAGGTACCCCTGCAAAAAGTTTATATATAATTAAATCATTAGTAACTGAAAACTTGTAAAAACAATTGATTATTTGCAAATAAGAGACATATATAATTATGTATGCATATATATATACACACAATATTCACCTCCTATAGAGAAAGATGACCGAATATCCAGCTTTCAAAAAGTATCTGTGTATAATAAAAAAAAATCCATGTTATGTAAGTATAGAATTTAGATGTCGGGATTCTGACCCGTTTACTTATGAATGAGTCGGTTTAGATATTGTCTTGTCTGTAAAGGGTAAAATGGTCAAATAATGAAATGCTAAATGGTCACCCTGGCCCGTATCAGAATGTTAATAATTAAAAAATCAAAAAATAAAAAACTGCACAAAAACTGTTACGGGTGAACCCGGCTCGTATCAGAATGTTTAAAATATAAAAAATGAAAATTTTTGCACAAAAACTGTTGCGCGTCATCAGAATGCTTATAATGAAAAAAATTGAAAAATTTGTACAAATCTTGTTACGGCCTTACGGGTCAACCTGGCCCGTACCAGAATGTTTATAAATGAAAAAATAAAAAAACTTGCAAAAAAAACTGTTACGGGTCAACCTGGCCCGTATCAAAATATTTACCCTTTTGGCCTTTTTGGCACGTTATCCAACTCGCCCAAACTATCCATACTTCGCCACCAATAAAAGAATTATAAAGAACAAAACTTTAAATAAATTGTTAGAAAATATACTCGGTAGAAGTCGCTCCTCTATGCCCCGAGCTAAAGTTATCGATGTACCGCACACACCGTTGCTCTAACGGAACCGTTGTACCACCAGATGTCACGCATACGACCCGCCTAGGCCCCTCACTTCCTAACAACACAATCCAATACAATTTCCACACAAACAATTGACAAAAAAAAATGTACCAAACAATATATATTCATATTAAGTGAACATACCTGATAAAGAAGCATTCTGATTAATAAATTTGGATAATTTATTGCTTATGTTGTCTGCATCTTTCAGAACAGGTGCAGAGTCAAAGAATGATTTGACCATATCATCTAAGTTGTTGACCACTTCCATGATATGATAAACTAAATTGGTAGAAAAAATTTATAAATAATAAAATTAAAATTAAATTAAACTGTAAATTAAATTTATGCATTTTAAAAGTTTCCATCTAATTATTAAGATTGTTAGGAGTCAAATAATAATAAAAAAACTAACTTTAACAAACAAAAAAACTTTATTTGGACAGTAGCATATAAGCATATTAGAACAACAACAATAACAAATAACAAATAACCATATATTAATAATAACTTAAACTCACAGAAAACATACCCGTGGATCGTCGAATTCGCAAGATACGATCAAATGAAGGTTGTTAAACACTAAATCTCTATATTTACGATATATTGTGAAGATGCATAATTATCACAATCTTATAAGCAAATGAGCTGAGCTGAGCTGAGCTGAGCTGAGCCGTTCACGAACAACCTGAGCTCGGATTCATAAACAGCTCAAAAAAGCTTCAAGCTTTTTCGAGTTTGAGTCGAGCCCAAACCTCAAATAAAGCTCGTTTAGTTATCCGACCCAAGCCTCAAATAAAGCTCGTTTAGTTATCGAGCCCGAACCTCAAAGAAAGCTCGTTTAGTTATCCGGCCCAAGCCTCAAATAAAGCTAGTTT
This sequence comes from Bidens hawaiensis, assembly GCF_021521415.1. Taxonomy (NCBI): domain Eukaryota; kingdom Viridiplantae; phylum Streptophyta; class Magnoliopsida; order Asterales; family Asteraceae; genus Bidens; species Bidens hawaiensis. Next base: position 82,963 of record NW_027498878.1, on the reverse strand, counting down.
GGTTATCGAGCCCGAACCTCAAATAAAGCTCGTTTAGTTATCCGGCCCAAGCCTCAAATAAAGCTCGTTTAGTTATCGAGCCCGAGCTCGAACCTTATGTATTTTTAAGTTTTACCTCTTTCAGACTTCTATATATTAATTTCACACTGCACAAGCCGAGCTTAGGCTCGTTTAAAGTTTTTCTCAGAATATATAAATAATTAAAAAACGTAAAAAAAGTAACCAATAAATAATTAGTGAACTGAGCCCTAAAAGGACCCACGAGCGGAGGTCAAGCTTTAGAAAAAAAAAACTTGAGCTCGAGCCGTTGTAAGTCAAAATGAGCCAAGCCCAAGTCATGCTAAAGCTCTTGTAAGTCAAAACCACATCAAGCACAATGTAAAAAGCTAATAGTTAATAGATAATAAACGCGTAAAAAGTTAATTAATTAATAAATAATAAACGAGTGGAGAGTCAAAAACCACATCAAGCCACAACCAATTCATGTAACTTCAATTTCAGTTTCAGTTCATAATAAGTTAATAATAACTCAAATAATAAAACTAATAAATAACATGAAATTGAGTTATAAAACCGTACCTTTTCAATTCCAATTTCACAATCCAAATGCTTATTATTATTATTATTATAAACCCTAATTTTTTGGGTTCTAACTTGACGGAATATATGATTAGATTTGGGGGAATTGAGAAGTTGATGAACTAACTGAAAGATATTTAATTTTATTTATAAAAAAAAAAGGCATATAAAGTACCAAATGTATTTGACTTTTGTGTTTTTACGTTCGAATCGGGTTCGTCTCACGTTGGAAACGTGGTTGTGCCACATAAACGTCTTTTTTTTAAACCTTTTTTTATGTTTTCTGGGTTTTTTTTTATTAATATAAGTTTACGATTTAGTTTCGATGCCTACCAAATTCACGTCGGTTCGTCGTTGCTAACGTGGGCTTAGTTTAGTTTTTTTCTTTTTTTATGGTTCTATTTTAAATGTTAGTTCGTTGTATTTGAACGCAAAAGTAGGGCTGTTCAAAAAGCTTGAGGCTCGAAACTCGGGCTCGTGGCTCGCTCGAATAAAATTAGCAATAAAAAGTTGATTTTAAACATCCTGAGCTGATTTGGATCATTTTTGTAACTGAGCCAAAATCAAACCACGCTCGGCTTGAGTCATGGCTCGGCTCGTTGGCTCGATCTTAAACTCGTTTAACTTCAAAATCGAGCTAGAGCCTAACTAAGTTGCCTCGCTTAATTTTGACCCCGAGCTCGAAACCACCCTGGCTCGACTCGGGCTTGACTCGTAAACAGCCCTACGCAAAAGAATTAATTCTTTTGTTAGTTTCGGTGTCATAATCTGACACCGATCGAATTCGCACCGGTTAGCTACAAAAACGCATGTGTTTTGTTTTTATTTTAACGTGTTGTTTTGTTGTATTTGGGTGTTAACGAATTAATTTTGTTGTTTACTTCCAGTGCCGTAACCCGAGACCGAATTCGCGTCGACTCGTAGCTGCACAGCATGGGTTTTACCAACTACCTACAATTCGGTTTAAATATATTTTTTAATCATAAGCTATACAAGTGGCAATACTAATTTAGACGTTTACTTTTTGGGTTTATTATCGTTACCTTTATAATCCTAACCGATAGAATTCGTGTTGTTATGTTGTTGCAATGTGGCGAGTTTTGTTACCTAGTTTAAATCATTATATTTTGTTTATGTTATCAATACCAAAGGTTTCTAGTGCTTGTTTTATATAAAATTTTGCTAATGTTATGATTGTTAGGGATCAAATGATAAGTTTCATACTAGCTGAACTAACAAATAAAAAGTTAAAAAAGAAAAAACAAAAAAACCTAACGATATAAATTAACATACAATCATAATCAATGAACAAATTGTAAATATTTAGTAATTAGAATGAAAGAGTATACAATACTTAGGGATCAAAAGAAGTGGTCGTCGAGTGACGAAAACAATTTAGTTCAGGCTTTAAAAGTTGGAACAGGTTTCGAGTGCCTATCTAGTTATAAGCCAAAGAGCGAAAATAAAATTGAAGACGGGTAGGGATTTAATGGTTGTCACTTCTCACTATTGGTATGACGGTTTTCATTTAAGACAATGCAAATGCTTAATTTTCGCAACCGCAAAAGTAAAACCCTAAGTTTGTAGGGTTCGAATTTTAACTAGATGTTTGGAGAATTGGGAAGTTAATATTTTTTTTTCTTTAACGGTCCTAATCTAAGCTGACGCTACTCCAACTTAAATCTACTTCACGTCTCAAATAAGACTCGAACCCAACTTCTCTTGATGAACGGGAAAGTTTGTGAAAGTTCATATTACTCCCATATATACATTTTAGTTTCACATATACACCCTTATGCTTTTAATATTGACAAAGTCACAAAACTAAAGAACTAGATCAAGAGTAAGGTTCTAATTGGTTCAATCTTGAGTTTTAAAATTTGAATTTCTGAAATGACCAAGAAAAAAAAACTTTAATACGAAATTTATAAAGGTTAAGTTTAGTTTAAACGGGTTTGGATCAGTTTTGAGTCAAACCTGCATTAAACATGTTTAGTCAAAAGGGTCTGGTTGAGTTTGGTAGGTTCGTGGGTTGAGTCATTTTTATGTATTAATTTTTAAACGTGTTTTATGTGATAACATAAATCAGCTAGTACTTATTTATTGTTTTCTGAAGAAGCGTGGATCGACTCACTGGTAGACGATCTACTTTCCTCGGGTGTGATTATACTATTTCACCGATGGTTTCCTTGGATCTGGGTTCTTTACAAAATGAACAGCACCGTCAACTTACCCCTCAGAAAGGGACAGAGGGGTCCTCTTTGGGGTAACCCTCCGGTGTGAGAATAAGTATTTGTGGGAGAAGATAATAATATCAGAGTAAGGAAATCTGGAGAGTATTGCTTGATAGCTGAATACTCTGTGATTGTGTTACTGGATGTAACTGTCTGTGATTGAATGTAATTGAATATGATTGAATGTGATATGATATGATGTCCTATGAATGTCTCTCCTTGGGGAGTTGATGCTGTATTTATAGTGCTAGGGTTTCCACTGATTGGGCTCAGCCTTGTTGGCCTCCTCCAACTGCTCTGCGCCACGTGTCCTCTGGGACACCTGGTGCTTTCTCATTGGTTATAATCACGTGGTAGCACATGGGTTATGCTGAGTTGTCCACCTTTCATTTGGCAGCTGTCAACATCAGCATATTCTTATTCCTTAAAAAGATACCTTCTGGAAGGTTGTCTGACGTGCACAATCAAGGTTGCCCTAATCCTGATTTGGATAAGGACGAGGTTGATTATGTGCATGTGTGATATGCGCCAATCCTGAGGATGCGCGAGGTCTTCTCTTTATTCTCACGCGCAGATGTTTCATGCGCAGATGTGATATGCACGAGCATGTGATATGCGCCGCGCGCTGATGCGCCACGCGCATATGTGATATGCGTGAGCATATGTGATGCGCGAGCATATGTGTGCCTGGGCATATGATGCCTGAGCATGTGTGGTGCCTGGGCATATGATGCCTGAGCATATGTGATATGCGCCATGCGCATAGGTTTTGGCTTTGTGACTTCGTAATGTCTTGATTTCAAGCCTGTTGTCTATATCTTGTGGGTTGACCCGCCTTGCTCGGTGTTGAGGCGGGTACATACCTCTTCAAGCCCCCCAGTCTAATGTGTGTCTTGTCTCGCTGCGAGCGAGGTAAGATAGATGTTAGACTAAATAGTTTGCTCTTTTAATAGGGGTTTTGTCTTTTTCTTCTTATTATTCATCGTTGCGCGAAATTCTATCCTTTTGGTTGCAAACGAATCGTCCCTGTACGTGGTTGGTTGTTGCTGACGTGGGCCAGTGATGGAGACGTGTCAGGCCTTTCGTGTGCTCGAGGTGCTACAGTTGCCTTTCGTGTCCCCTCACATGCTGTCAGGGACACGTGTCGCGCTCGCGTTGGTCCGTTCCTGCGAGTGGTGGCGCGTGAACTCTGGCAGCAGCCGTATAGTTTCCTTTCATGTCCCCTCACACAGTGTCAGGGACACGTGTCGCGCTCGCATTGGCTTAGACCTGCGAGTGGGGGCGCGTGAAGTCCGTTCAGCACCAAAATTTCTCTCTCCTGGGCCTATAAAAGCCAGCCCTTAGAGTTTTTCATCCTTCATCTTCTTGTTTATTATTCAGAGCTTTTCTTTCTTTGTCTTCTGATTATCTTTGTTCTGCTTCCCAAATATCTGTTATTCAGAAGCAATCTTTGTTCGTTGTCACAGTTGTATGTCTGATAGTTCAGACAACACAACTTCCCCCATCCATTGCCGTAGAAAATCGTTAGTAATGTCTACATTGAAGAAGACCGGCAAGGGGAAGAAGGCTGCTGAGGTCTCATCGGAGGAGGTAGGGAGGACCAAGGCTGTGAAGAGGTGGAATGAAATCCCCTGCAAATTGAGGCAGGCTGATCTTGACAGCCTTATCGCCTCTCAGGGTTTTCCCCCCCTGTTTGGCTGCATGTTGCCTGGGTCCGGGCAAACGGCGGCGGACCCGCCTACCGGCTATATATCCCTTTATAGCCATTTTTTCACCCACTGCAACCTTCGTCTCCCGATGACAAGGTTTGTGGGTGCGCTGCTTAAGTTCTATGGGGTTCATATATCCCAAGTCCATCCGTTTGGACTTGTGCGCATGACTCACTTTGAGTTCATGTGCAAATCCCAGCGCGAGGAGCCCACCCCTCGACGCTTTCAATTTTTTTATAAGCCCAAGATCCAAGATTCTTGGTTCTCCTTCATTCCTCGCAGTCAGAAGGTGAAGTGCTCCACTGTTTCATTCAAGAGCCTTCATGACTGGTCTGAGAGGTTTTTCTATATAAAGGCTGGTGTGATCCCCATCCGCATGACGATGCGCGCGATTTCTTCTGCGCCTGCGGATGTGGGAGTCCTCAAGAACCCAACTGGCGCCTGGGTTAATAAGTTGACCGCTGAACCATCCCCCGCCAAGAACATTTGTGAGGAGGCGCTGGTGGGGGTTGGTATGAGCAGGAGGTGGGCGGACAGCGCGTCTGAGCCCGTTATCCAAGTTGACGGCTTGTGTAAGTTTATCTCATTGCTTTACTTCTGCGCGAATAAAATTATTTTTGCTGATATCATTTGACTTGTTTTGTGCAGTCACCAAGGAGTATATCCACGCCGCATATGATGAGCATATGGAGGGTGGCTCCGTCGCGCTCGGCGCTGGGGAGGTTGGTTTCCCTGATCGCTTTGATGACATGTTCATCCCTGTTGATCTGGGATTTGTCTTTGACAGCGATGCGCCTGGTAAGCCTTTGTACTTATGCATTTTCCTTTATAATACCAAATTTTGCTAACACTTCTGTTGCGTGTATTGTAGATGCGCTCGAAAAATACGAGCTGGAGCTCGCGGAAGAGGAGGAGGAGGAGGCGCCCCAACTAAAGCGTAAAGCTAAGGGGAAAACTGGCGCAGGGGCCAGTAAGAAACAAAAGAAAAATGATGCCCCTGTTGTTCAGGATCCCCCTACTCAGGCGAAGGGACCTGAGAAAACCCAGGTGTTTACCACCAAGTTTTCCTTGTCCTCCCTGCCTCAAAAAGTGGGCAGACCTTCTGTCCACCTGAGGTATGGTGGCGCTACCTCCTCCCTTCGCGCGGCGGAAAAGGGAAGCGGTGTTGCGCCTTCGACAGGTATACTTTGCTTATCCTTCATGATTCTATGAGCGCGATTCTGATAGACTTACTAATGAATCTTTGCTCTCTCAAATGTTTGTAGAGCCGGCGACAGCGCAACAAGATGCCGAGGCTGCGCCGGCGGTCGCTTCGAAGTCCCCTGTTTTACCCTCAAAGAAGGGTAGAATGGACTTCATGGCGATGTTTGCTTCGCGAACGGAGTTGCGCCAAGGTATGTATTGCGCTCTTATTTTCTGACTTTCTTTTAGATCAAGTCCTGAACCATTTCTTGTTGTTGATTTTTTCATAGAAGCCGTAGCTGGCGCACAAGCTGCTGGCGGCACTCCCGGCGCCGGTGCCAGCGCCGTTGGCTCTGCTCCTGCTCCTGCAAGCGATGAATCTCCCCTCATCGGGATTACTAAGGAGCAGGAGGCCGTTTTGCGCGCCGACCTGGCTGCGTCGAGACCTCCCTCACCTCCTCCTGCGCACAGCCCTCCTCGCGAGACCGATTTTGGCTCTAGGTCGCAGGAGAAAAGGCCTGTTTCCGAGGAGGATGAGGAGTTTGAAGTTGAAGACCCCGCTGGCGCCCGCGCCAGCCCTGCAGCGCCACGAGGTTTCGCGGCGGAGCCTTCTCGTAGGGCTGGCGATGACTTTTCTGCTTCATCCCCGCAGGTATAGGTTATTTTTGTTCCGCTGCGCGGACTTCCATCTTAGTGTTTTGATAACTTAGATAATTACTTTGCTTTTGCAGGAATCCGATCACATTTACCGCCCGAGATTGAATATTACTGAAGACAGCACCTTTCAGTCCATGGGTGTGTGTGCGGAATTCTGGGCTCATGCTGTGCCTCCATCTGAAAGGAGGTTCCAGGAGGACCGCGCTCGCGACGACCTGCTCAACGATCATATGTTTGCTGGGTCGGCCTTCTTTGCTGCCTCCCAAGAGCTTCGCTCTGATTACGTAAAAGTACGTGATGCTCTTGCGGAAGCCAAGCAAGAGGCTAAGGTGTCTGCTTGGCATCTTTCTGATGCTCGCGAGAGAGCTGAAAAGCTCCAAGCAGAGCTCAGTGAGAACAGAGCCAGTGCCAACAGCGCCTTCGTGAAGCGCGGTCATGAGCTTCAGGCTGCGCGGGAGAAGCTGCAGGCGGCGGAGGCGGACGCGGACAAGTACGCGCGCAGAGCGCGCGACTTGGAGCTGGAGGCGGAGGCGCGTGACCAAGCTCTTGTCCAGTCTATCACTGAAAAATCATCACTGGAGAGTGAGGTTGCGCGCCTGAAGAAGGAACTGGCGTCTGCGCAGGCCGAGAAGGACGAAGCCTTGGCGATGGCAGCGTCTAGCCAGGAAGCACTTGATTCTGCGCGGACTGAAAAGGAAGAAGTCTTGGCGGCAGCAGCGTCCGACAAAGAGGAGCTAAAAAAGACTAAGGAAACTGTTGAGTTATTAAACTCTCAGGTTCCTGTCCTCGAGACGTCTGTTGTTGGCCTCGCGCAGGATCGCCAATGGCTGATCTCACAGGGCATGACTCGTTGCGCTTACGCGATGAAATACTCAGGCGAGTTTCAGGCCCTGGTGATGGATTGCAACGCTGCCGTGCGCTTGGTGGGCCGAGCTGAAGGGTTCACGGATGGTTATGAATATGGCATGTTGAAGAAGAACCCATCCGAGTACCCTTATCAGAGCGACGCTGCCTGCGCGGAAATGGCCGCGATGGGGGAGAAGTATATGAATACTCCCATTCCCATCCTTGCGCAGGTATTTTAACCTTAATGAGATTACCTTGACTTATTTTCTAAGTCTTTTTGTACTCATATTTTTTCTTATGATTTGCAGATATCCGCGCTTGCTGACCAGCCCGATCTCGCCGCGCTAAAGAAATTACTTGACGAGTGCGAAGGGGCTGGTGGCGGCGATGATGGCGCGGGGAATGCTGGCGTTGCTAGCGGCTCTGGCGCGGCCAAAGGATCCGCTCCTGACACTGTTGTGCTAGAAGACTCCATTCAAGATGAACAACTTGACTATGGTCAGTTTGGAGAAGACGAGGAGCAGGCTGCGCCAGATGCTGAGGGCGATGATGAGGATTATGAAGAGGCTGACGTCGACGTGGAGACTTGAGAAGCCCTTCATGTTTTTTATTTTTATTTGTAATTTGTATCTCATCATCTTGTAAACTTGTAAATTTCAATGCTTTTGAATGAAATTCTGTTATTCCCTTCTTCGCATCTTGCGCATTCCCATTCATCTCTTTATATCGCATGTTTGCTTGTTGAATATAAGATATGCTTGCACGTTGGAATAAGAACAAGGTTGTAAGGAATTTATTATACTTAATCCTTGTCATATTGTAAGTGATATTTCCATATCTTGATTATGTTGACATGCGCCTTGGCGTTTTCATTATTCCTCTTTTGCGCGACGTTTTCGCGCATGGAATTATGAATTTTTTAGCCTTTACGTGTCAATATGTGTTACTCAGATATCCATTACAGTTTCATGCGCGACCTCGACCTGAGACCTTAACAACTATGTTTTGGCATTTGCTTTGCCTTAGTTGTGTTTAGGTATTTTTATGGTCAGGGTGCGCAGTATGTAGGATGGATGTTGTGAGTGATTTGAGCTAAAGCTCACATTATTGGGCTAAGGCCCTGACGTTTAGAGTTAAGACTCGTTAACGCGTTTGAGCTTGAAGCTCGCGCATGTATGTTTTACTTCGTTTTATTTCATTTTGATGTCAATACAATGTTGTCATATTGCTCAAAATTAATAAAGGGAAGTGTGAAACATGTATGCAAAAGGTAATAGAATTGGGCTAAGGCCCTGACGTTTTAGAGTTAAGACTCGTTAACGCGTTTGAGCTTGAAGCTCGCGCATGTATGTTTTACTTCGTTTTATTTCATTTTGATGTCAATACAATGTTGTCATATTGCTCAAAACTAATAAAGGGAAGTGTGAAACATGTATGCAAAAGGTAATAGAATCCACATTAAGCGAAGATAGCGCGTATCATTATTCATAATGGCTTAAAAAGCCTTGATTACAAACTTGACATTTTTACATGAAACATTTTCTAAGCTGTGCCGCGTTCCATGCGTGCGGGATCTTCTTTCCATTCAAATCTTTTAAAGCGTATGCGCCTTTTCCCAATTCTTCCGAGACTTGATAAGGTCCCTCCCAATTGGGGGACATTTTTCCCGGGGGTATCGCGCGGCTAGCTTCATTGTTTCGAAGGACAAAATCATTTTTCTTGAAGTGGCATTCTTTCACGCGCTGGTTGTAATATTTTTCCAGCTTTTTCTTGTACTTGGCTTCACTAATGATAGCCGCCTCTCTGCGCCCTTCAAGTAAGTTGAGGTCCAACCGTCTTTCGCGCTCGTTATCAATCTTGCTCATCATGAGCACTCTATGGGATGGGCATCCAATTTCTGCTGGAATCATTGCCTCTGTTCCATAGGTTAGGCTGAACGGGGATTCGCCATTGCTGGTTTTGCTTAATGTCCTGTGTGCCCACAGGACATTAGGTAGCTCTTCGACCCAAGAATGGGATTCTCCCTCCAACCTCTTCTTCAGCCCATTTAACAAGCTTTGATTCGCGCGCTCCACTTGGCCATTCCCCTGAGGGTGGTATACCGAAGTGAAGATTTGGTTGATGCGCAATTCCTTGAGCCAGTTTGATAACTTCTTGTCAGTGAATTGTTTTCCATTATCGCTCACAATTTCTATGGGCAAGCCAAAACGGCATATGATGTGGCTCCAGATAAACTGCTTCATCGCTTCGGCTGTGATTTTTGCTAGTGGCTTGGCTTCAACCCATTTTGTGAAATAGTCTACTGCCACTACCAAAAATTTTACTCGCCCAGGCGCTTGCGGTAGGGGACCCACAATGTCGATTGCCCATTTGTGGAAAGGCCATGCGGAGGTCACCGGAATCAAGTTGTTCTTTGGCCGCATGATGTTTGGCGCATAGCTCTGACATGCTTTGCATTTTTGGATCTCTTTTAGAGCGTCCAAGTACATGCCAGGCCAATAGTAACCTGCGCTCATTGCCTTGGCAACCACCATGCGCGGGCCAGCATGTATTCCACAGATTCCTTCATGTATCTCTCTGATCACATAGCTTGCCTCCTCAGCGTCTAGGCATTTCATGAGCGGCCCAAGATAAGAGCGTCGATATAATGTACCATCAAGCAGTTCATAGTTCTGCGCCTTGTGTCTTATCTTCCTCGCTTGCTCGCGATCATCTGGTACCTTTCCCTCCTTCAAGAATTCCATTATTGGAGTTATCCATGATGAAGGGGTTGTATGAGTTACCAGGACAGACTTCGCTACCACCGACGGGTTGCTCATTACTTCTACCCTGACATCTTTGCCAAAGTGATCAAAACTGGTTGATGCCATCTTACTCAGCGCGTCTGCAGATTTGTTTTCACTGCGCGGAATATGAATGATTCTGAAGCAGTCAAATTGCTCGATGTGCTTTTTCGCCTGCTCTAGATACAGAGGCATGGTGTTCTCCTTGGCATCATAAAGGCCATTGACCTGTGCTGCTACCAAGTATGAATCAACATGGGCCTCTAGCTTTTTAACCCCGAATTTGTGCGCGATGCGCAGGCCAGCCAGCAGGGCTTCATACTCAGCCTCATTGTTGGTGCTCTTGAAGTCCAACCTGATGGCGTAAGTATATTCATGATTCTCTGGATCCACCAGTTTGAGGCCTGCGCCGGACCCTTCATTGTTTGAAGCTCCGTCAGTGAACAATCTCCAAACATTTTCTTCATCATTGGCTCGCGGAGGGTCTACCTCGCGCTGAGCCTCTTCAATTTTTCCTTCGGGGACCTCGGCAATGAAATCAGCCAAGACTTGTCCCTTTATTGCTGGACGGGGCTTATAGGAGATCGTGTGCTCTCCTAATTCCAGCGCCCACTTTGTCAGCCTTCCTGAGAGCGCGGGACGGCGCAAGACTTGCTGGATGTTGTAACCAGTCAGAACTTCAATGGGATGACCATTGAAATATCTATGAAGCTTGCGCGACGCGTGTGTTAGTGACAAAACTAACTTTTCCATGATGGAGTAGCGCGTCTCAGGATCTGTCAGCACCCGACTCACATAGTATATTGGCGTTTGGATTCCCTTGCGATCCACCAATAATACTGCGCCGATGGCGCGCTCTCCTGCTGATAGGTACAATGTCAAAGTTTCACCAGGAAGTGGAGCTGTGAGCGCGGGCAGATTTATCAAACATTCTTTAATCTCACTGAAAGCTTGCTCGGCCTCAGGAGTCCATTTGACTTGACTTTTCTTTAAGCAGTTTCTCAATGTATTGACAAATGGGGTAGATTTGGCTGCATGGTTCGCTAGGAACCTGTTGATTGATACCAATCTACCATTCAGCTTCTGAACTTCTTTCATGGTGGATGGCGAGGGCATGTCAAGGATGGCCTCCACCTTCTCAGGGTTCACCTTAAAACCATCCTTGGTGACCATTACACCCAGAAATTTTCCCTTTTGCACGCCGAAAGTGCATTTGCTCGGATTGAGCTTCATGTTAACTTCCTTTAGGCGCCCAAGGGTTTCCTCGATGTCTTTGAGCATCTGTTTTTCCTCCCTGCTCTTGATCACCAAATCATCCACATAGACTTCTAGGTTTCTTCCGATTTGCTCGCTGAAGACGGCATCCATAAGTCTTTGGTAGGTGGCGCCCGCATTCTTCAAACCAAAGGGCATTTTTGTGTAACAAAAAACACCCTTGTCGGTTCTGAAGGCGGTCTTGTCCTCGTCTTGTGGTGCCATTTGAATCTGGTGATAGCCCTTGTAGGCATCCAGGAAACATTTGAGCTTGAATGGCGCCACGGAGTCCACCTTTGCGTCGATGTTTGGGAGGGGGGTAACAATCTTTTGGGCACGCTTTGTTGAGGTCTTTGAAGTCAATGCACATCCTCCATGACCCGTTACTTTTCTTTACCATCACAGGATTGGCTACCCACGTCTGGTATCGTATCGGGCGGATGATGTTTGCGCGCAGTAAATCCTCAACCTGCTCATTCATGGCCCTCGCCTTTTCATCCCCCATGACTCTCTTCTTTTGAGCAATTGGCTCTACAGACTTGAAGGTGTTGAGAGAATGTTGTGCCAGGTCTCGCAGAACCCCAGTCATATCAGAGTGTTGCCACGCGAAGACCGACATATATGCTGTGAGCAATCTTTTCATTCTCAACCTTGTGTCGTCTGATATCGTTGCGCCAATTGTGATTTTCTGCTCCGGGAATTTTGGGTTGAGAATCCATTCCTCTGGCGCGTTGTCTGCCATTGGAAGTTTCATTCTCCCCTCCCGCGGAGTACTTGTCACTGCGCACAAATGATCTCGGTATACAAAAGTTACACCTGTTGGTGTTGGGAACCCCAATGCGCTGTGCGCTGGCGACGGTATGGCGTTGAATTGGGCAATCGTTTCCCTACCCAAGATCATATTGTGGCATGAAGTGGTGGGCAAGACCAAGAAGTTGACAACTTCGGCTCGCTTGTGTTTTTCATCCCCCATGGTTAGTTCAAATTGTATTTGACCTAGGGGATGAATGATTTCATTTGAAACACCAGAGATTGGTGCATTCACAATTTCAAGCCTTGCTTGGTCTGCCGGATCCAGTTTTCTGAAACATTGCTCACACATGATATCCGATTCGCTGCCAGTGTCCACCAGGACTTTTGACACTTCGTAATGAGCAATGTGTGTAGTGATGATAAGAGGACTGCTGATAGAAGGGCCTCCCCTGATTCTTGGGAAGATTACTTGTTGGTCGCGCCAATCTCCTTGGATTTGCGCGCTTCTCTTTCTTGATGTTTGCCCTTGCCTTCCTCCCTCGGCTACACAGATTCTTTTGTACTTTTTGCTGGCTGAGGCTTCTGATTGTTCATTTTCTGGTCTTGAGTTTTTCACCAGGTGAGCCAGCTTGCCTGATTTCACGTCCTTTTCAATTGCATCCTTCAAGTGGTGGCATGCATCAGTGTTGTGCCCTGTGGACTTGTGAAATTCACAGTACTTGCCACTGTCTGATGGTCCCTTGTAGTGTAGTGGCTTGGGGCTTTTGAATTGGACATTCTCAGTGCTTAACACCTGTGAAGGCGTTTTAGTGAGGGGAGTCCATATTCTTGGCAGAGGTCTGCTAGGATCTCTGCCGCCCTCCCTCTTGTCACCCTCCCCGCGATTACGAACGTCTTTTTGGGGCTGGGGTGGGCTTGGTTGCGCCTGCTTTTCTGTGGAAGAAAAACTGGTTGGTTGCAACCTGGACCATACAGAGTTCTGTTTGCCCCTTTTTTCTTTGCTGCGCGGTGACTCAGCTTGATGCGCTCTTTCTCTTGCCCTATCTTGGGCAATTTGTTTTTCATTTCTCGCGAAAACTCGCGATGCTTCCATTAACTTGGCCCACGTGGTGGGCATGCCATCTCTGCTTACGAGAGCTCGGCGGAGTTGATCACTGCGCGCGCCTTGTATAAAGGCCACGCGCAATAGTTGCTCAGTGATACCTCCGATTGCCAGAGACTCCTGATTGAAACGAGTGATGTAGTCTTCAATCGTTTCATCATTCCCGCGCACGCAGTGCATGATGTCATCAGGGTCGCGCGTGTGTCTGCGCTGCTGTACGAAGTGGGCTTGGAACTTTTCCAATTGTTCCTCGAACCCATCAATTTGCCCGGTCGGCAAGCTCTCGAACCAGACACGCGCCGCGCCCGTGAGGCAGCGAGCAAACATGTGACACCATGTTGGCATCGTCCAGCTCTCTAGGTTTCCCGTGTTGTAAAAACCTTGCAAGAAATCGTCTGGATCTGTTGTGCCGTCATATTTGCCCAAACCACTTGGCATCTTGGTTTTGTGCTGGATGGGAGCCTTCGCGATGCGCTCAGTGAACTTTGAATGTTTCACCAAGATGGCTGGTCTGTACGGTGTGGTTACGTCCACTTGCCCTCTAACTGGTGGGCTGTACGGCATGTGCAGATCCAGATCGGCTCTTGCTCCGGGCGCCATGTTCACAGGCGCGCGGAGCTGTGAGCCTCCTGCATGAGTATCTCGCGTCTTCCTCATGCTGTGCACTTCTTCATCACTGAACTCAGTGTGTGCAGTGTGAACAGAATGTCCTTCTTCCGGCGCGCGCGGCCTTTTTGTTCCATGAACAGTTTGCTTATCAAACGCTTGCCTTTGTGTTAAGTCGGCTAGCTTTTTCTGTTTGACCATCTCATTGTACTTGTCCATTAGGCGCCGTTGCTCGTTTATGAGCCATTCTTTAGGGTCATTTGCTTCCTCTTCTGGACCCATTGGTCCTTTTTGTTTCGCGCCGGCAAGATTTTGTAACGTAAGATCGTCTGGAGGAGTTTCAGTCTGGCCATGAGGAGTTGTGATGAAAGGACGGTTACTGGTGGCGCGCGTAGAATCACGCTGCGCCCTCAGAAACTGTTGTCCCTCATTAACATCCTCACGTTCAATATCCTCCAGAGCTTGATCAACGTTATGAACGCCAGAAACCATGGTGAAAATTTGTTTTTATATATAGATCTGATGAGATCTGATTGCCGTTGTAACAGTGGATGGCGCCAATGAAGAAGCGTGGATCGACTCACTGGTAGACGATCTACTTTCCTCGGGTGTGATTATACTATTTCACCGATGGTTTCCTTGGATCTGGGTTCTTCCACCTACAAAATGAACAGCACCGTCAACTTACCCCTCAGAAAGGGACAGAGGGGTCCTCTTTGGGGTAACCCTCCGGTGTGAGAATAAGTATTTGTGGGAGAAGATAATAATATCAGAGTAAGGAAATCTGGAGAGTATTGCTTGATAGCTGAATACTCTGTGATTGTGTTACTGGATGTAACTGTCTATGATTGAATGTAATTGAATATGATTGAATGTGATATGATATGATGTCCTATGAATGTCTCTCCTTGGGGAGTTGATGCTGTATTTATAGTGCTAGGGTTTCCACTGATTGGGCTCAGCCTTGTTGGCCTCCTCCAACTGCTCTGCGCCACGTGTCCTCTGGGACACCTGGTGCTTTCTCATTGGTTATAATCACGTGGTAGCACATGGGTTATGCTGAGTTGTCCACCTTTCATTTGGCAGCTGTCAACATCAGCATATTCTTATTCCTTAAAAAGATACCTTCTGGAAGGTTGTCTGACGTGCACAATCAAGGTTGCCCTAATCCTGATTTGGATAAGGACGAGGTTGATTATGTGCATGTGTGATATGCGCCAATCCTGAGGATGCGCGAGGTCTTCTTTTTATTCTCACGCGCAGATGTTTCATGCGCAGATGTGATATGCACGAGCATGTGATATGCGCCGCGCGCTGATGCGCCACGCGCATATGTGATATGCGTGAGCATATGTGATGCGCGAGCATATGTGTGCCTGGGCATATGATGCCTGAGCATGTGTGGTGCCTGGGCATATGATGCCTGAGCATATGTGATATGCGCCATGCGCATAGGTTTTGGCTTTGTGACTTCGTAATGTCTTGATTTCAAGCCTGTTGTCTATATCTTGTGGGTTGACCCGCCTTGCTCGGTGTTGAGGCGGGTACATACCTCTTCATTTTCATATTCATCTTCATTGATCAACACCACAAAGCAAAAGTGCACACAAATCATACATTACAAAACATGAAACGATAAACGTAGATGAAAAACGTAACATCCTAGAAACTCTCGACGTTGTCCATATTGTCCTCGGCAACTCGATATAACCAAGTCGTCTAAGTTTCGCTTATTGCAAGTATTGCGGATTTCACCTTGTGTGCCGGTCAACACATCCATTTGACCCATCTTCACCATAGCGTTGACAAATTTCTCAAAAAACAACGTTTGGTTAAGTGCAAAGTTCTTGACAATATCTCTGGTCTTTTTGTTAGTGTACAAATCTTGGTCAGACGTTAGGACGCCTTGTTTGTTCATTAAGTCGAAGAAGTACTTGTTATCAAACACGTTTGGAGAGCGAAGGTCTAAGGAAGTAGTGGCATCGGTGTTTTGGGTTGGGCAGACACCTTTGAGAATGTGAGCGAAGGTTTTATCCAAGGTCGTATCTTGTGTAGGGTAAAGTCGTTGTCCAAACGACGAGCAATGGGCGACACCTAGAGTGTGGGCCCTTGAGAGGGCCACAACGTCAGTGGCGTCAAAGTTTCTAGCGCCAAGGGTGCTTAGTAGTGTGTCGGCCGGGACAAATGGTGATGGAAGATTGGCAAGTGTTGAGTTTCTTGTGGCGAATGTGAATCCATCTCTTCGACCTAGAGGAACGCTATATTCTGGACCACCGGTCTAAAACGCATATAACATAACAAAAAAAAACATTGTAATGTACACAAACCAAATGTAACTCGTAAATGTGTGTAAAAAAGAAAGCCATTGTTTTTAAAACTGGACTTACCGAAAACTGACTACATAACATATTTGGTTAAGTCCATTTGAACCTGGAAACGTCTAGACCGGATGGTTGGACGGGTTTTAATAAAATATTCATGGAGAATTTCCTTAGGCTTCATATTTTGTTTATTTCAAATTCCGTGTTTTGATTATTTTAGGTTTCATATTTTAACAATTAAATTCACACCAAGTTAAAAATATTATTTTAAATATATATATATATATATATATATATATAGTTAATTTTCATGTATTAATTTTCAAATTAGTTATAATGTCATCCAGTATTTTAAACTGGTCCACTGGTTGGACCAGTAAGCAGATGGTTCGGTGATCAATCCGATTATGAAAACTACGAAAAAAGGTGTGAGGATTTACCAAGACAACAGCGTCACGTGCAACTAGGGCAGTGATATCAGAACAAGAGACACTACCCGCACCACACTTTATGTGAACCCGACGACGAAGATCCTCAATGACGTCGAACCCCCTTAAACTTAGGTTTGGTGGTGCCGTTTTCTCGCTATCAACAGGCCCACTTGCTGATCCATCCAACAACACCGAACCATCACAACCCTATTAACAATAAAACTATCATCAAATATACAGAAATAAATAAATATCAGAACTTTTTACAAACATAAAACACCAAGTACAAACTTTAGTTACAATATAAAGCAAGATGGTAACATCAGTATTCAATAGACATAACTTTATATATATAAATGATTATATTCTATCAGTTGTCTTTAAGGAAAAAACTTTAGAGAAAAGTTGAAATATGAGAAAAAGCATTTCGGGTGAAAAATTTATTAATTAAAAAGCAGTTTTGTCCTTTAATCATTAAGTTAATCCAAAGAAAAACACACTCCATTACAAGCTCGAAAATGAAACCGAGCCTAGGGTTGTAAGCGAGTCGAATATAATCAAGTATGAGCTCGTCTAAACTTAAGCTCGTACTCGTTAGTTATATGAGAACTCGGCTTGTGTCAAGCTGTATGACAGTTTGCCTTGTTAAAAAGTTTATAATTCAAACTTAGCTCGTTTATTATTTATTAAATAAATAATTAATTACCTTATACATAATTATAGTTTTATATTTATAATTATATTTATATCACAAAATATATATTATTTTCTTGATTTTTATCAAATATGTTCATAATAATATTTATTATATAGTTATAATTTTGTTGTATAAATAGTTTTTTTTACATTTATATAAATAATAAGGCTCGCAAACTTAGTTAAGCAACTTAAGCTCGGAATGTAGAGTTGGGTTCGTTTATTAAATAAGCCTTAATTTAGTCTTAAGTGATATATTAAGCTTTGTTCTTTTCAAGTTTATATACAAGCCGATATTAAGTAGATAAAAAATAACTTGACTCATTCACACCCTCTAAAAGACACATATCATTGATTATTTATTAAAATGATAAATGAAATAAAAAAAAGCATTGATGAACGTGTGTATATAAAAGTCATATATTATTTCAACTTTATAAAAAAAATATTGTGTGGCCAGCTTTTCTTCACCAGTTATCTTCATCCCTAACCATGAACCAGCTTAATTTGTGCATTAAAAACTTTACTCAAGTGTGTGACAAATTAATTTTTTTTTATTAAACATGCAATTATTAATTGGAAGTTTTCATTATGTAAATGAAAGTATTACAAACACTCTTATAAGTTACATCATATATGAAGAAAACATTTGAGAACTTTACTAAAAATAAGTTGATGTTCTAAATCTAGATATATAAATCAAATACACTTCAAATGTATTTAATATCTTTTATTTCCAAAACCTTGAGTTTTTTCTTTTCATTGGCTAAAGAGTAGTGTTTAACTAAAGAGCGGTGTTTAGATCAAATCTAAAAGAAAATATGAGCCACAAGTTGTAACGCTAGCTTTTTTTTTATAGCAAAATTAAGGGGTTGTTTGGTAACTTTGTGCTTGGCTATTAAGAGGCTTGACCGGTTAAAAATGAATCGGTCAATATATTTCTAAAACTTACTCGTTAAGAGAGTCCATGAACAATTAAGTTGTATCTATGAACCAAATAGACTTTGTCTCTGACCAATATTACCAAACAACCCCAAACGTTTATAGATCGTGGGGCCATAACATTACTATTCAGCACACGACTAATATTTTTTTCGATTTAGGTGTTTTTTTTCCTTTGAACTTGTTCCTCGGCTTCTTGCTGAGTTTCTGTTGCCATGTACTCTCTTTTTGGTTTAATATTAGCCTTGCTGTTTAAAAAGGCACGACTAATATGTTTTATGATTTAGGTTTTTTTTCCCTTTGAACTTGTTTCGTAGCTTCTTGCTGAATTTCTGTTGCCATGTACTCTCTTTTTGGTTTAATATTAGCCTTGCTATTCAAAAAAAAAAAAGAAAAGAACTTCGCGCGCTAGAAAACCAAAAGTATCATATCAAAATGTTATTTAGTATTTTATTTTACAAACTATATTTTAAAATATTATTCATACATGAACAAAGCAATCATGAAAATGAAGTCTTAACATAGCAGCACCAAGACGACCATCCCTCTTGATCTCCTTCTTCATTTGCTTCCAAATTATTGATTCCAATTTTGGACAACTACTTTCATAGTATTTCCAAAAAAGCCCCTTAACTATTGGCTGTTGTTGTGCCTCGACACCATGCAAATGCATTACCATCACCACCAACACACACACACTCACTGCCACTGTGTGAAAGGGCATTTTAGTAATTTTACTAGCCATTGCTGGTTACTAGGCCTTATCTGAGGTATTTCTAAAAAGCCCCTCATGTTTGAAAGATGGCATTTTTAGTCCCTCAAAGTTATCCAATGTGTTGGAAGTACATTGATAGGACAAGTGTTAAGTAATGTGGTCCGTGTGGGGTTTCTCATGCAAGCATCTAGAGTCCTGTACCCTTTGAAACATGAGGTCTGTGTTGTGTATACAATAAATATGGTTTTTTTTTTATTATTTATTTTTTATTTTAGAATAACAAAGCATTTTTGTATATTCTGGAACCTTTATAATAATACTAGCTTTTGAACCCGTGTATTACATGGGTTTTGTCAAATGATAAGATAAATAAAGTCTGTTTTTTCAGTTGTGATTCTCAAAATACTTGTGAATTAATTTAATGCAGACTTAATAGAAAAAACAAACAGGTTACGAAAAGTACTAAAATAGCATGATTTTAGAAACATGTGTTGATTTGCAAGAAATTTAAAAAAATGTACTAAACTTGTGTAGTTGGTCAAAACTTAGGTATGAAAATGACATTTGATTCAATAATGAATATAATCCGCACTATGTTATAACCCATTTGACAAAATGGTTTTGACCCATAACCCATGAATAGCTAGAATGAATGAGATAAGAGGTTAGAAATTAGGTGAAATATGGGCTTGATACCTAAGCTTCTAACATTTTCTTTTATTAGTATTGTTAGAATAGATTCTTGTAATTCTATGTTTATTACTTTTTAAGATACACATATTACATGGTTTAGTATCTTTGTTAAAAGAATTCATGAACATGCCATTAAACAGGATAGAATAAGTGTCCTTAATATATATATATATTTATCAGTCAATTTGATTTATTATACCATGTACCCGCATTCATTTTTATGAATTTTTAAAATAGAGTATTTTTGGTAACGCAAGGTATATAAGCGTCGGTACTGTATTGGTATCGTGACTAACCGAGCATAGTCTACTTGAACAGCATTAGTACTGATATCATTATCTTAAAACCAATCCTTGTATTCTTAAAGATATTCTTAGAAGCAGTACTGATATTCGTTTTAATTTATAATTTTCAGTCGATATCATACACGTGTTGATACCCTTTGTCATATCACCACTTCAGTCTTGGAGTTTTCTTTCAATTGCTACATATCATATTATGCAAAACTTTCATCGTTAGTCTTAAATGAATAGCAAAAGGTCCATAATAACATTTTAGTCTTGGAATGTAAACTTTGTTAAAACTTTTATCTGCATTAATTTACTTAACCTTAAAAACAATCACCAGTGTTAAAAGTCGGACATGTTTTCTTTTTGACAACGTCAATATCATAAAGCTAAAGTTCTAGCAAGAAACTAGAAACAAGTGTATCAATGCTAAACTAATTTTATCTTCTTGATTTACTCATGTCTTAGAGATCACTCATGTTTGGTTATTGGAAAAAATATCATTATGTTTTCTCAAATGCTCTAGATTGTGATAAAAAGAACTGCAAGATACCGCTATTTTTATGATGCGATATGACATTGACAAACTTTTTAGCAGCTTGAAGGCGGACAGTTTACACCAAACATGAATATGTCCAGATGTTGTTGGTGAAGACGCAAGAGGTGAGCAAGAGCAAGTGGTAACGCTAACACTTTAACCGTCTTATCCTTTCTGATGTTACACAACATTAAAATATAAAGTGATATGTGAGATAGATTAAGGTAACACCAACACTTTATAGGCCTTACCCGGCCCTTAATTAATTAATTAGGGGTGTGCACGGTGCAGCTTTAAACCCTAATAAAAACTGAAATTTCTGGTTAAAGGTTTTTAAAAACCAATCGATTTCGGTCTATGAAGCTCATTTGAAAGCCGCATATCGAATGTGATAAATTTTGTTGCTAATGCACTTATCCATGACAAAAATCTGCTTACATGCCAAGTTGCCAACAGCCACTATAATGCAAAATATACTAACACAACATATGATAAAGAAATCTCACTGATATGTAAGTCTATAACAACAATCATTTTTCTTGTTATATTAATATATGTAATAGATGATAAAAATTTATGTCTCTATGTAACATTGAACTTTTGCAAACAACATAATGCCTAGAGATAAATATCATGAACTCATGAAGATTAAAGAACAACACATATTTTAACTAAATTTATGTATCATCGGCTCGGTTTGGTTAATTCAGTTATGCTACATATCATAACCAAAACCAAACCACAAGTTTTAGTTAATCAGCTATGGCTTAACCGAACCATCGGTTAATTATTCCGTTTGGTTAAGTTAGTTAATTAATTCGGTTATTTGCTCACCCCTGCACCGTCTTCGTCTTGTTCAAAGTGCTCATCCTCATCACATATGGAGTTTAGGATTACATCTGTATTACTTGCTCACCCCTGCACAGTCTTCGTCTTGTTCAAAGTGCTCATCGTCATCACATATGGAGTTTAGGATTACATCTGTATTACTTGTGTTATCTTTCAGTTTAAACGAGTCCGAGTAGTTAGATTCATCGTGTTGGTGATTCTTCGTAGTATAATATGCTTTATGAATATAAGTTTGGGGAGATATGTAAAATAAATTTTCACCAGACTATTTAAATATGAAGAGGTATGTACCCGCCTCAACACCGAGCAAGGCGGGTCAACCCACAAGATATAGACAAGAGGCTTGAAATCAAGACATTACGAAGGCACAAAGCCAAAACCTATGCGCATGGCGCATATCACATATGCTCATGCATATCACATATGCTCATGCATCACATGCTCAGGCATCATATGCCCAGGCACCACACATGCTCAGGCATCATATGCCCAGGCACCACAGATGCCCAGGCATCACATATGCTCACGCATCACATATGCTCACGCATATCACATATGCGCGTGGCGCATCAGCGCGCGGCGCATATCACATGCTCGTGCATATCACATCTGCGCATGAAACATCTGCGCGTGAGAATAAAGAGAAGACCTCGCGCATCCTCAGGATTGGCGCATATCACACATGCACATAATCAACCTCGTCCTTATCCAAATCAGGATTATGGCAACCTTGATTGTGCACGTCAGACAACCTTCCAGAAGGTATCTTTTTAAGGAATAAGAATATGCTGATGTTGACAGCTGCCAATGAAAGGTGGACAACTCAGCAAAACCCATGTGCTACCACGTGATTATAACCAATGAAAAGGCACCAGGTGTCCCCAAGGACACGTGGCGCAGAGCAATTGGAGGAGGCCAGCAAGGCCCTGATTAGGTCTGAGCCCAATCATTGGAAACCCTAGCACTATAAATACAACATCAACTCCACAAGGAGAGGCATCATCCAATATCATCCAATATCATCAAATATCATCTGATAACATCCAATTACAGAGTATTCAGCTATTAAGCAATACACTCCAAATTCTTTACTCTCACATATTATTATCTTCTCCCACAGATACTTATTCTCACACCGGAGGGTTACCCCAAAGAGGACCCCTCTGTCCCTTTCTGAGGGGTAAGTTTACGGTGCTGTTCATTTTGTAGGTGGAAGAACCCAGATCCAAGAGAAACCATCGGTGAAATAGCATAATCACACCCGAGGAAAGTAGATCGTCTACCAGTGAGTCGATCCACGCTTCTTCATTGGCGCCATCCACTGTTACAACGGCAACAAGATCTCATCAGATCTCTATAAAAAACCAATTTTCACCATGGTTTCTGGCGTTCGTAACGTTGATCAAGTTATGGAAGATATTGAACGTGAGGATGTTAATGGGGGACAACAGTTTCTGAGGGTGCCGCGTGATTCTACGCGCACCACCAGTAACCGTCCCTTCATCACAACTCCTCATGACCAGACTGAAACTCCTCCAGACGATCTTACGTTACAAAATCTTGCCGGTGCGAAACAAAAGGGACCAATGGGTCCAGAAGATGAAACCAATGATCCCAAAGAATGGCTCATAAACGAGCAACGACGTCTAATGGACAAGTACAATGAGATGGTCAAACACAAAAAGGCAGCCGACTTAACACAAAGGCTAGCGTTTGACAAGCAAAACGTCCATGGAACAAAAAGGGCGCGCGCGCCGGAAGATGGTCATTCCGTTCACACTGCACACACTGAGTTTAGTGATGAAGAAGTGCACAGCATGAGGAAGACGCGAGATACTCATGCAGGAGGCTCACAGCCCCGCGCGCACGTGAACATGGCGCCTGGAGCCAGAGCCGATCTGGATCTGCACGCGCCATACAGCCCACCAGTAAGAGGGCAAGTGGACGTAACCACACCATACAGGCCAGCCATCCTGGTGAAACATTCAAAGTTCACTGAGCGCATCGCGAAGGCCCCCATTCAGCACAAAACCAAGATGCCAAGTGGTTTGGGCAAATATGACGGCACAACAGATCCAGACGATTTCTTACAAGGGTTTTACAACACATGAAACCTAGAAAGCTGGACGATGCTAACATGGTGTCACATGTTTGCTCGCTGCCTCACGGGCGCGGCGCGAGTCTGGTTCGAGAGCTTGCCGACTGGGCAGATCGATGGGTTCGAGGAACTATTGGAAAAGTTCCAAGCCCACTTCGTACAGCAGCGCAGACACACGCGCGACCCTGATGACATCATGCACTGCGTGCGCAGGAATGATGAAACGATTGAAGACTACATAACTCGTTTCAATCAGGAGTCTCTGGCAATCGGAGGTATCACTGAGCAACTCTTGCGCGTGGCCTTTATACAAGGCGCGCGCAGTGATCAACTCCGCCGAGCTCTCGTAAGCAGAGATGGCATGCCAACCACTTGGGCAAAACTAATGGAAGCATCGCGAGTCTTCGCGAGAAATGAAAAACAAATTGCCCAGGATAGGGCAAGAGAACGAGCGCATCAAGCTGAGTCACCGCGCAGCAACGAAAAAAGGGGCAAACAGAACTCTGTATGGTCCAGGTTGCAATCAACCAGTTTTTCTTCTGCAGAAAAGCAGGCGCAACCAAGCTCACCCCAGCCCCAAAAAGACGTTCGTAATCGCGGGGAGGGTGACAAGAGGGAAGGCGGCAGAGATCCTAACAGACCTCTGCCAAGAATATGGACTCCCCTCACTAAAACGCCTTCACAGGTGTTAAGCACTGAGAATGTCCAATTCAAAAGCCCCAAACCACTACACTACAAGGGACCATCAGACAGTGGCTAGTACTGTGAGTTTCACAAGTCCACAGGGCACAACACTGATGCATGCCACCACTTGAAGGATGCAATTGAAAAAGATGTGAAATCAGGCAAGCTGGCTCACCTGGTTAAAAACTCAAGACCAGAAAATGAACAATCAGGAGCCTCAGCCAGCAAAAAGTACAAAAGAATCTGTGTAGCTGAGGGAGGAAGGCAAGGGCAAATATCAAGAAAGAGAAGCGCGCAAATCCAAGGAGATTGGCGCGAGCAACAAGTCATCTTCCCAAAAATCAGGGGAGGCCCTTCCATCAGTAGCCCTCTTGTCATCACTACACACATTGCTCATTATGAAGTGTCAAAAGTCCTCCTGGACACTGGCAGCGAGTCAGACATCATGTATGAGCAATGTTTCAGGAAACTGGATCCGGCAGACCAAGCAAGGCTTGAGATTGTGAATGCACCGATCTCTGGTGTTTCAAATGAAATCATTCATCCCCTAGGTCAAATACAATTTGAACTAACCATGGGGGATGAAAAACACAAGCGAGCCGAAGTTGTCAACTTCTTGGTCTTGCCCACCACTTCATGCCACAATATGATCTTGGGTAGGGAAACGATTGCCCAATTCAACGCCATACCGTCGCCAGCGCACGGCGCATTGGGGTTCCCAACACCAACAGGTGTAACTTTTGTATACCGAGATCAATTGTGTGCAGTGACAAGTACTCCGCGGGAAGGGAGAATGAAACTTCCAATGGCAGACAACGCGCCAGAGGAATGGATTCTCAACCCAAAATTCCCGGAGCAGACAATCACAATTGGCGCTACGATATCAGACGACACGAGGTTGAGAATGAAAAGACTACTCACAGCATATATGTCGGTCTTCGCGTGGCAACACTCTGATATGACTGGAGTTCCGCTAGACCTGGCGCAACATTCTCTCAACACGTTCAAGTCTGTAGAGCCAATTGCTCAAAAGAAGAGAGTCATGGGGGATGAGAAGGCGAGGGCCATGAATGAGCAGGTTGAGGATCTATTGCGCGCAAACATCATCCGCCCGATACGATACCAGACATAGGTAGCCAATCCTGTGATGGTAAAGAAAGGTAACGGGTCGTGGAGGATGTGCATTGACTTCAAGGACCTCAACAAAGCGTGCCCAAAAGATTGTTACCCCCTCCCAAACATCGACGCAAAGGTGGACTCCGTGGCGCCATTCAAGCTCAAATGTTTCCTGGATGCCTACAAAGGCTATCACCAGATTCAAATGGCACCACAAGACGAGGACAAGACCGCCTTCAGAACCGACAAGGGTGTTTTTTGTTACACAAAAATGCCCTTTGGTTTTAAGAATGCGGGAGCCACCTACCAAAGACTTATGGATGCCGTTTTCAGCGAGCAGATTGGAAGAAACCTCGAAGTCTATGTGGATGATTTGGTGATCAAAAGCAGGGAGGAAAAGCAAATGCTCAAAGACATCGAAGAAACCCTTGGGCGCCTAAAGGAAGTTAACATGAAGCTCAATCCGAGCAAATGCACTTTCGGCGTACTAGAGGGAAAATTTCTAGGTGTAATAGTCACCAGGGATGGTTTCAAGGTGAACCCTGAGAAGGTGGAGGCCATCCTTGACATGCCATCGCCATCCACCATGAAAGAAGTCCAGAAGCTTAATGGTAGATTGGTTTCAATCAACAGGTTCCTAGCGAACCATGCAAGCAAATCTACCCCATTTGTCAATACATTGAGAAACTGCTTAAAGAAAAGCCAGTTCAAATGGACTCCTGAGGCCGAGCAAGCTTTCAGTGAGATAAAAGAATGTTTGATAAATTTGCCCGCGCTCACAGCTCCACTTCCTGGTGAAACTTTGACATTGTACCTATCAGCAGGAGAGCGCGCCATCGGCGCAGTATTATTGGTGGATCGCAAGGGAATCCAAACGCCAATATACTATGTGAGTCGGGTGCTGACAGATCCTGAGACGCGCTACTCCATCATGGAAAAGTTAGTTTTGTCACTAACACACGCGTCGCGCAAGCTTCATAGATATTTCAATGGTCATCCCATTGAAGTTCTGACTGGTTACAACATCCAGCAAGTCTTGCGGCGTCCCGCGCTCTCAGGAAGGCTGACAAAGTGGGCGCTGGAATTAGGTGAGCACACGATCGCCTATAAGCCCCGTCCAGCAATAAAGGGACAAGTCTTGGCTGATTTCGTTGCCGAAGTCCCCGAAGGAAAAATTGAAGAGGCTCAGCGCGAGGTAGACCCTCCGCGAGCCAATGATGAAGAAAATGTGTGGAGATTATTCACCGACGGAGCTTCAAACAACGAAGGATCCGGCGCAGGCCTCAAGCTGGTGGATCCAGAGAATCAGGAATATACTTACGCCATCAGGTTGGACTTCAAGAGCACCAACAATGAGGCTGAGTATGAAGCCCTGTTGGCTGGCCTGCGCATCGCGCACAAATTCGGAGTTAAAAAGCTGGAGGCTCATGTTGATTCATACTTGGTAGCAGCACAGGTCAATGGCCTTTATGATGCCAAGGAGAACACCATGCCTCTGTATCTAGAGCAGGCGAAAAAGCTCATTGAGCAATTTGACTGCTTCAGAATCATTCATATCCCGCGCAGCGAAAACAAGTCTGCTGACGCGCTGAGCAAGATGGCATCAACCAGCTTCGATCACTTTGGCAAAGATGTCAGGGTGGAAGTATTGAGCAACCCGTCGGTGGGAGCGAAGTCTGTCCTTGTAACTCATACAACCCCTTCATCATGGATAACTCCAATAATGGAATTCTTGAAGGAGGGAAAAGTACCAGACGATCGCGCACAGGCGAGGAAGATAAGACACAAGTCGCAGAACTATGAACTGCTTGATGGTACATTATATCGACGCTCTTATCTTGGACCGCTCATGAAATGCCTAGATGCTGAGGAAGCAAGCTATGTGATCAGAGAGATACACGAAGGAATCTGTGGAATACATGCTGGCCCGCGCATGGTGGTTGCCAAGGCAATGAGCGCAGGTTACTATTGGCCAGGCATGTACTTGGACGCTTTAAAGGAGATCCAAAAATGCAAAGCATGTCAGAGCTATGCGTCAAACACCATGCGGCCAAAGAACAACTTGATTCCGGTGACCTCCGCATGGCCTTTCCACAAATGGGCAATCGATATTGTGGGTCCCCTACCGCAAGCGCAAGGGCGAGTAAAATTTTTGGTAGTGGCAGTAGACTATTTCACAAAATGGGTTGAAGCCAAGCCACTAGCAAAAATCACAGCCGAAGCGATGAAGCAGTTTATCTGGAGCCACATCATATGCCGTTTTGGCTTGCCCATGGAAATTGTGAGCGATAATGGCAAGAAATTCACTGACAAGAAGATATCCAGCTGGCTCAAGGAATTGCGCATCAACCAAATCTTCACTTCCGTATACCACCCTCAGGGGAATGGCCAAGTGGAGCGCGCGAACCAAAGCTTGCTGAATGGGCTGAAGAAAAGATTAGAGGGAGAATCCCATTCTTGGGTCGAAGAGCTACCTAATGTCCTGTGGGCACACAGGACATTAAGCAAAACCAGCAATGGCGAATCCCCGTTCAGCCTAACCTATGGAACAGAGGCAATAATTCCAGCAGAAATTGGATGCCCATCCCATAGAGTGCTCATGATGAGCAAGATTGATAACGAGCGCGAAAGAAGGTTGGATCTCAACTTACTTGAAGGGCGCAGAGAGGCGGCTATCATCAGTGAAGCCAAATACAAGAAAAAACTGGAAAAATATTACAACCAGCGTGTGAAAGAATGCCACTTCAAGAAAAATGATTTCGTCCTTCGAAACAATGAAGCTAGCCGCGCGATACCCCCGGGAAAAATGTCCCCCAATTAGGAGGGACCTTATCAAGTCTCGGAAGAATTGGGAAAAGGCGCATACGCTTTAAAAGATTTGAATGGAAAAAAGATCCCGCGCGCATGGAACGCGGCACAGCTTAGAAAATGTTTCATGTAAATGTCAAGTTTGTAATCAAGGCTTTTTAAGCCATTATGAATAATGATACGCGCAATCTTCTCTTAATGTGGATTCTATTACCTTTTGCATACATGTTTCACACTTCCCTTTATTAATTTTGAGCAATATGACAACATTGTATTGACATTAAAACGAAATAAAACGAAGTAAAACATACATGCGCGAGCTTCAAGCTCCAACGCGTTAACGAGTCTTAACTCTAAAACGTCAGGGCCTTAGCCCAATTCTATTACCTTTTGCATACATGTTTCACACTTCCCTTTATTAATTTTGAGCAATATGACAACATTGTATTGACATCAAAACGAAATAAAACGAAGTAAAACATACATGCGCGAGCTTCAAGCTCCAACGCGTTAACGAGTCTTAACTCTAAAACGTCAGGGCCTTAGCCCAATTCTATTACCTTTTGCATACATGTTTCACACTTCCCTTTATTAATTTTGAGCAATATGACAACATTGTATTGACATCAAAACGAAATAAAACGAAGTAAAACATACATGCGCGAGCTTCAAGCTCAAACGCGTTAATGAGTCTTAACTCTAAAACGTCAGGGCCTTAGCCCAATAATGTGAGCCTTAGCTCAAATCACTCACAACATCCATCCTACATACTGCGCAGCCTGACCATAAAAATACCTAAACACAACTAAGGCAAAACAAATGCCAAAACATAGTTGTTAAGGTTTCAGGTCGAGGTCGCGCATGCAATTGTAATGGATATCTGAGCAACACATATTGATACGTAAAGGCTAAAAAACTCATAATTCCATATAATAAATGCGCGATAACGTCGCGCAAAAGAGGAATAATGAGAACGCCTAGGCACGTGTCAACATAATCAAGATATGGCAAAATCACTTACAATATGACAAGGATTAAGTATAATAATTTACTTACAACCTTGTTCTTATTTCAATGTGCAAGCATATCTTATATTCAACAAGCAAACATGCAATATAAAGAGATGAATGGGGAATGCGCAAGATGCGAAGAAGGGAAAAACAAAATTTCATTCAAAGCATTGAAATTTACAAGTTTACAAGATGATAAGATACAAACTACAAATAAAAATAAAAAACATGAAGGGCTTCTCAAGTCTCCACGTCGACGTCAGCCTCTTCATAGTCATCATCGTCGCCCTCAGCATCTGGCGCAGCCCGCTCCTCATCATCTCCAAACTGACCATAGTCAAGTTCTTCGTCTTGAATGGATTCTTCTATCACAATAGTGTCAGGAGCGGATCCTTTGGCCACGCCAGAGCCGCTAGCAACGCCAGCATTCCCCGCGCCATCATCACCGCCACCAGCCCCTTCGCACTCGTCAAGTAATTTCTTTAGCGCGGCGAGATCGGGCTGGTCAGCAAGCGCGGATATCTGCAAATCATAAGGAAAAATATGAGTATAAAAGGACTTGGAAAATAAGTCAAGGTTATCTCGTTAAGGTTAAAATACCTGTGCAAGGATGGGAATGGGAGTATTCAAATACTTCTCCCCCATCGCGGCCATGTCCGCGCAGGCAGCGTCGCTCTGATAAGGGTACTCGGATGGGTTCTTCTTCAACATGTCATATTCATAGCCATCCGTAAACCCTTCAGCTCGACCAACCAAGCGCGCGGCAGCGTTGCAATCCATCACAAGGGCCTGAAACTCGTCTGAGTATTTCATCGCGTAAGCGCAACGAGTCATGCCCAGTGAGATTAGCCATTGGCGATCCTGCGCGAGGCCAGCAACAGACGTCTCGAGGGCAGGAATCTGAGAGTTTAATAACTCAACAGTTTCCTTAGTCTGTTTCAGCTCCTCTTTGTCGGACGCTGCTGCAGCCAAGGTTTCTTCTTTTTCAGCTCGCGCAAGGTCGAGTGCTTCCTGGCTAGACGCTGCCGTCGCCAAGGCTTTGTCTTTTTCGGCCTGCGCGGCCGCCAGCTCCCTCTTCAGGCGCGCAACCTCACTCTCCAGCGATGATTTGTCAGTTATAGACTGGACAAGAGCTTGGTCACGCGCCTCGGCGTCCAGCTCCAAGTCGCGCACTCTACGCGCGTACTTGGCCGCGTCTTCCTCGGCTGCCTGAAGCTTCTCCCGCGCAGCTTGGAGCTCATGCCCGCGCTTCACAAAGGCGGTGTTGGCACTTGCCCTGTTCTCACTGAGCTCTGCTTGGAGCTTCTCAGCTCTCTCTCGAGCATCAGAAAGATGCCAAGCAGATACTTTAGCCTCTTGCTTGGCTTCCGCAAGAGCATCACGTACCTTCACGTAATCATAGCGTAGCTCTTAGGAAGCAGCAAAGAAAGCCGACCCAGCAAACAGATGGTCTTTCAGCAAGTCATCGCGAGCGCGGGCCTCCTGAAACCTCCTTTCAGCTGGAGGCACAGAATGAGCCCAGAAGTCCTCACACACACCCATGGACTGAAATGAGCTGTCCTCAGTAATGTTCCATCTCGGGCGGTAGATGTGATCGGCTTCCTGCAAACACAAAGTAATGATCTAAGTCATCAAAACACTAATATGAAAGTCCGCGCAGCGGAGAAAAAACAAACTTATACCTGCGGGGACGAAGCAGAAAAGTCAGCGGCAGGCCCACGAGAAGACGGCCTCCTGCTCGGCGCGTAAAACGAGGAGGGCTGTGCGCAGGAGGAGGTGAGGGAGGTCTCGACGCCGCCAGATCGGCGCGTAAAACGGCCTCCTGCTCCTTCGTAATCCCGATGAGGGGAGATTCATCGCTTGCAGGAGCAGGAGCAGAGCCAACGGCGCTGGCACCCGGCGCCAGGAGTGCCGCTAGCAGCTTGTACGCCAGCTACGACTCCTATGAAAAATCAACATAAAGAAATGGTTCATGACTTGGTCTAAAAGAAAAAAATCAGAAAATACAAGCACAATACGTACCTTGGCGCAACTCCGTTCGCGAGGCAAACATCGCCATGAAGTCCATTCTACCCTTTTTCGAGGGTAAAACAGGGGACTTCGAAGCGACCTCCGGCGCAGCCTCGGCATCTTGTTGCGCTGTCGCCGGCTCTACAAACATTTGAGTGAGCAAAGATCCATTAGTAATTCTATCAGAATCGCGCTCATAGAACCATGAAAGATAAGCAAAGGATAAGCAAAGTATACCTGTCGAAGGCGCAACGCCACTTCCCTTTTCCATCGCGCGAAGGGAGGAGGTAGTCGCACCATACCTCGTGTGGACAGGAGGTCTACCCACTTTTTGAGGCAGGGAAGACAAGGGAAACTTGGAGGGAAACTCCTGGGTTTTCTCAAATCCCCCCGCCTGAGTAGGAGGATCCTGAACAACAGGGGCAACATCTTTCTTCTGTCTCTTACTGGCCCCTGCGCCAGTTTTCCCCTTAGCTTTACGCTTTAGTTGGGGCGCCTCCTCCTCCTCCTCCTCTTCCGCGAGCTCCAGCTCGTAGTTTTCGAGTGCATCTACAACACACGCAACAGAAGTGTTAGCAAAATTTGGTATTATAAAGGAAAATGAATAAGTATAAAGGCTTACCAGGCGCATCGCTGTCGAAGACAAATCCCAGATCAACAGGGATGAACATGTCATCAAAGCGATCGGGGAAGCCAACCTCCCCAGCGCCCAGCGCGACGGAACCACCCTCCATATGCTCATCATAGGCGGCGTGGACATACTCCTTGCTGACTGCACAAAACAAATCAAATGATATCAGCAAAAAGATAAGTATTCGCGCAGAAGTAATGCAATGAGATCAACTTATACAAGCCGTCAACTTGGATCACGGGCTCAGTCGCGCTGTTAGCCTACCTCCTGCTCATACCCACCCCCACCAGCGCCTCCTCACAAATTTTCTTGGCGGGGGATGGTTCAGCAGTCAACTTTTTCACCCAGGCGCCAGTTGGGTTCTTGACGACACCCACATCCGCAGGCGCAGAAGAGATCGCGCGCATGGTCATGCGGATGGGGATCACACCAGCCCTGATGTAAAAAAACCTCTCAGACCAGTCATGAAGGCTCTTGAATGAAACAGTGGAGCACTTCACCTTCTGACTGCGAGGAATAAATGAGAACCAAGAATCTTGGATCTTGGGCTTGTAAAAAAACTGAAAGCGCCGAGGGGTGGGCTCCTCGCGCTGAGATTTGCACATGAACTCAAAGTGAGTCATGCGCACGAGTCCAAACGGATGGACTTGGGATATATGAATCCCATAAAACCTAAGCACCGCACCCACAAACCTTGTCATCGGGAGACGAAGGTTGCAGTGGGTGAAAAAATGGCAGTAAAGGGATATATAGCCGGTAGGCGGGTCCGCCGCCGTTTGCCCGGCCCCAGGCAACATGCAGCCAAACACAGGGAGAAAACCCTGAGAGGCGATAAGGCTGTCAAGATCAGCCTGCCTCAGTTTGCAGGGGATTTCATTCCACCTCTTCACGACCTTGGTCCTCCCTACCTCCTCCGATGAGGCCTCAGCAGCCTTCTTCCCCTTGCCGGTCTTCTTCAATGTAGAAATTACTAACGATTTTCTACGGCAATGGATGGGGGAGAATGTGTCGTCTGAGCTATCAGACATACAACTGTGACAACGAACAAAGGATGCTTCTGAAGAACAGATAGCTGGAAGCAGAACAAAGGTAATCGGAATACAAAGAAAGAAAAGAGCTCTGAATAATAAACAAGAAGATGAAGTATAAAAAACTCTAAGGGCTGGCTTTTATAGGCCTAGGAGAGAGAAAATTTGGTGCTGATCGGACTTCACGCGCCCCCACTCGCAGGTGTAAGCCAACGCGAGCGCGACACGTGTCCTTGCCACTGTGTGAGGGGACACGAAAAGAAACTGTACAGCTGCTGCCAGAGTTCACGCGCCACCACTCGCAGGAACGGACCAACGCGAGCGCGACACGTGTCCCTGACAGCATGTGAGGGGACACGAAAGGCAACTGTAGCACCTCGAGCACACGAAAGGCCTGACACGTCTCCATCACTGACGCATGTCAGCAACAACCAACCACGTGCAGGGACGATTCGTTTGCAACCAAAAGGATAGAATTTCGCGCAACGATGAATAATAAGAAGAAAAAGACAAACCCCTACTAAAAGAACAAACTGTTAAGTCTAATATCTATCTTGCCTCGCTCGCGCGAGACAAGACACACATTAGACTGGGGGGGCTTGAAGAGGTATGTACCCGCCTCAACACCGAGCAAGGCGGGTCAACCCACAAGATATAGACAAGAGGCTTGAAATCAAGACATTACGAAGGCACAAAGCCAAAACCTATGCGCATGGCGCATATCACATATGCTCACGCATCACATGCTCAGGCATCATATGCCCAGGCACCACACATGCTCAGGCATCATATGCCCAGGCACCACAGATGCCCAGGCATCACATATGCTCACGCATCACATATGCTCACGCATCACATATGCTCACGCATATCACATATGCGCGTGGCGCATCAGCGCGCGGCGCATATCACATGCTCGTGCATATCACATCTGCGCATGAAACATCTGCGCGTGAGAATAAAGAGAAGACCTCGCGCATCCTCAGGATTGGCGCATATCACACATGCACATAATCAACCTCGTCCTTATCCAAATCAGGATTAGGCAACCTTGATTGTGCACGTCAGACAACCTTCCAGAAGGTATCTTTTTAAGGAATAAGAATATGCTGATGTTGACAGCTGCCAATGAAAGGTGGACAACTCAGCAAAACCCATGTGCTACCACGTGATTATAACCAATGAAAAGGCACCAGGTGTCCCCAAGGACACGTGGCGCAGAGCAATTGGAGGAGGCCAGCAAGGCCCTGATTAGGTCTGAGCCCAATCATTGGAAACCCTAGCACTATAAATACAACATCAACTCCACAAGGAGAGGCATCATCCAATATCATCCAATATCATCAAATATCATCTGATAACATCCAATTACAGAGTATTCAGCTATTAAGCAATACACTCCAAATTCTTTACTCTCACATATTATTATCTTCTCCCACAGATACTTATTCTCACACCGGAGGGTTACCCCAAAGAGGACCCCTCTGTCCCTTTCTGAGGGGTAAGTTTACGGTGCTGTTCATTTTGTAGGTGGAAGAACCCAGATCCAAGAGAAACCATCGGTGAAATAGCATAATCACACCCGAGGAAAGTAGATCGTCTACCAGTGAGTCGATCCACGCTTCTTCAAAATACAATACTTTAATCAAATGTTTGATAAATTACACAAAGCAAAGTGCACATACATTACAAAACATGATACATGAAACATGAAATACCAAATTATATAACCCCACACATGAAACATGAAACAATAGCATCCCTAACAACCTTAGAAGCTTCAAATGTTGTCCACGTCGCGGCCCTCGATAACATTGGATATAACCACGTTCGAGTTTCGACTAGAGCAAGTATTGCGAATTTCACCTTGTGTGCCAGTCAACACTTGCATTTTCCCCATCCTCACCATAACATCCACAAACCTCTCAAAAAACAATGTTTGATTAGCCGCAAAGCTCGTGACAATGTCTCGGGTCTATCCCCAGTGAACAAATCTTGGTCAGAAGTTAGGAGTCCTTGATTGTTTGTTAGAGAGACAAAGTACCTATTATCAAACAAGTTTGGGGACCTAATGTCCAAGAATGTAGTGACATTTGTTGTGTTTAGTGATGGAAAAACACCTCTTAAGGGTTTTAGCAAATGTTTCATCCATAGTTGTGTCTTGTGTGGGGTAAAGTCGTCGTGCGAACGATGAGCAATCAGCGACACCGAGAGTGTGGGCCCCTGAAAGGGCCACAACATCGATGGCGTCAAAGTTTCTAGCGGCAAGGTTGGTTAGTAACGTGTCCGTAGGGACAAATGGTGATGGAAGATTGTCGAGTGTTGCACTTACTGTGGCAAATGTGAGTCCATCTCTTCGACCTAGAGGAACGCCATATTCTGGACCGCTAGTCTAAAACACGTATAAAAACACGATTATATAAATATATCAAATGTAACTAGATTGAACACATAACTGATTCGGTTGAGTCCATTTGAATAGGTTGAACCGAGGAAATATACCAAATTTCACAAAATACTAAAAAAAATTATAGAATCTCATTTATCATCAATTCATTTACTATTTCAGACTTTATATTTCGTTTATTTTAAACACTTTATCATATTGATTATTTCATGTTTCATATTTTGTTAACATGTTAAACTCACAACAAAATACAAAGTATGGATTAGTATATATATATATTAAGTTTTAAATTATTTATAACGTCATTTGGTATGTAAAACGTCAGACCAGTGAACCGGTACATGACTGGTCCGATCATAAAAACATTATGGAAAGATGTGTGCGAAAATTTTATCAAGACAACAGCGTCGCGTGCAACCAATGCAGTGATATCAGCACAAGAGACACTACCAGCACCGCATTCATTGTGAACCCTACTACGAATATCCTCAATAACATTGAACCCCCTTAAACTTAGGTTTGGCGGTGCAGTTTGCTCGCTATCAACCGACCCACTTGCCGAACCATCCAACAAAACCGAACCATCACAACCCTATAACAATAAAACTATCATCAAACATATAGAAATAAATAGTAAACTTTAGTTACAAAGCAAGATATACATAATGCATATTATGCATATACTTTTAAAAAGAAGACCTTTATAAATATCAAACTTGCGTGGTTTTTCATTCGTTTAAGCTTAATTTGTTTCGAGCTTTTATAGCTAATCAGTCTCAAGTAGCTTACAAGCGACATGACTCCTCTACATATCCTTAAGAAGCACAGATCACTAATTTGTTCATTTGTACGCTTCACACGTTAAGCTCCTTTTGTGATGGATAACCTATGTTTGTTTGTATGTGAAATCCTTTTGAATTTTCATTTTATGTAACGTTTGTGATTTAAACCCAACATCTCTCATGTAAATGAGAGAACTTTACAAATATTGATTTTGTAATTTAGTCACCTTTATTCGTTTGTCTATTATTTCTTATTATTTTTCAAATGTAAGATACTATATATTAAACTTTATGTAATATTTAAATATCAACCGTTCTTGAGTTCAGTTCAACCAGTCTGATCAGTGAACCAGAAAGACGGTCGGTTCAATGACCAGTCCGGTTAAACAATGTTAAAAATGAATAAATGGTTGATTGGTGTTATATATTTATACCTGAACAAAACAATCATGGAAATGAACTCTTAATAAAGCAGCAGCAAGAGTCACATCTTCAATGATCACTCTCTCCATTTGTGTTCTAATTATTGATTCCAAATTTGGACAACTGCTTTCATAAAAAATTCCAAGAAAGCCCCTCCACTATTGGCTGTTGTTGTGCTTCTAAACCCTGCAAATGCATTATCATCATTATCAACACAGCCACACTCATTGCAAGTGTGTGGAAGGGCATTTTTGTTACTTTACAAGCCATTGCTGGTTAGGTTACTAGCTTTTATTTGTGTTTGATGTACCACCTATGTACAAAAGTGATGGATTATTTATAGGTGGTGAGATGTTTCTACAAAGCCTTTCATGTTTGTAAGATTGGCTTTTTTTGGTACCCTAAAGTGTTATCCATGTTGGTTTTCCCATGCATGTAGGGGTGCAAACAAGCCGAGTTGCTCGCGAGCTACTCGAGATCGGCTCGTTTAAAAGCTCGAACGAGCCGAGCTTGATCGAGCCCGAGCCCGAGCCCAAGCTCGAGCCTAAAAAGTAAGCTAATTTAATAAACAAGCCCGAGCCCGAGCTTCACTTTTCGAGCTCGAGCCGGCTCGCGAGCCTAAACTAGCCTGTAATTTATATAATTTTTTAAAATATATATTTAATAATTAATATATATAATGTTATAAAAAAATAAATAAAAATAACTAATTACTTACACAAAAAAAGTTATAATAGAAAAAATATATAAAGCAATTATATTATTTAAAAATAGTTTATAAGTGGTAAACGATCCGAGCTTGAGCCGAGCTCGAGCTTGAAAATCTATTCACGAGCCGAGCTCGAGCTTTGAAAATAGAGCTCGAAACGAGCCGATAATGGTAACGTTAAAGAATTAATTCTTTTGTTTAGTTTCGATGCCATAATCTGGTACCGATCGAATTCGCATTGATTAGCTGCAAAAACACATGTGTTTTGTTTTTATTTTAACATATTATTTTGTTGTATTTGGGTGTTTACGAATTAATTTTGTTGTTTACTTCCATTGCCGTAACCTGATACCGACCGAGACCGAATTCGCGTCGAATCGGTATATTAATTTGCCTACCAAGCGTTGATATCTTTGTTTGTCTGCCAATTTTGCTTCTTCTTCCATGTAAAGTTTTTGGTTAGCCATCATTGAAGTGTCAACCGGTTTGCAATCGATCATCCCTGTCTCAGCTAGGAGGTCAAGAACATATTTCTTTTGGAATATGAAGATCCCTCGTTCAGACCTTAGTACCTCAATTCCAAGAAAGTATTTAAGCCTTCCTAAGTCCTTCATTTCGAAGTTTGTGAACAAATTTGCCTTTAGCTTCTTCATTTCTTCATCGCCGTTTCCTGTAATGATCATGTCATCAACATATATAATCAAACAAGTTACAAGTTTACCTTGGCGTTTAAGGAACAACGTGTGATCAGAGTTGTTTTGTTGGAATCCATATCCTTTCATTGCTAGAGTAAATCTGCCAAACCATGCTCGAGGTGATTGCTTAAGCCCATATAGTGCCCTTTTTAACCGACATACTTCCTTTGTCTTGAAGTTCTCTGTGAACCCGGGTGGAGCTTCCATATAAACTTCTTCTTTTAATTCTCGTGCAAGAAGGCATTCTTAACATCAAACTGATAAAGTGGCCATACTTGATTTGCAGCGATCGAAAAAAGGACTCGGATTGTGTTAATCTTGGCTACTGGGGAGAATGCCTTTGAGTAGTCAACTACGTATGTTTGGGTATAGCCTTTAGCCACTAACCTTGCTTTATATCTTTCAATAGTTTCGTCTGGTTTGCGTTTAATTGTAAATACCCAACAACATCCCACCGGTTTCTTTCCTATAGGAAGATCACACTTCTCCCATGTGTTGTTTTTCATTAACGCCTTCATCTCTACGTCCATTGCATCTTTCCAATTCTTTGATGTCAAAGCTTGTTCCATAGAAATTGGAATTTGTTCATTGTAAAGGGAACAAGTAAAAGCCTTGGCTTCTTTGGATAAGTTTCCTTCGGTTATATTTGCCATGGGATACCTAGAGGATTTAGACTATTTTTCTGGAGAGTATCGTTTTGCAGGTATTCCTCTATTGACTCTTGGTGGTAGAATATATTTCTCGGTTCTTTCTTCTTCTATTGTACCTTCTTCCTGTACTGGATCTTCTTGTTCCTCTTGCACTGTTTGTTCTATTTCTATCTCATGGTTGTCAATATTTTCATTTTCATGATTTTCATATATATCAATTTTTTGATTTTCATAAGATTGTTCATCTGTTATATCTTCATCAGATTTACTTACCTTAGACACCAGGATGGGAGGATTTTGGTCTGTAACACTGATGGTTGGTCCACCAGGTTGTTGCGAAGTCAGTGACTCGTCCTGGGTACTGTGATTGACTTCTGCGGATGTTGAAACCCATTTTGGAACCTAGTTTAACCAACTTAGTGCATCTTTCTCCCCCTGACTATGTTGGGAGGTATAAAAGAATTTGGTCTCTAGGAAGTCACAGTTCATGGTAATATACATATGAATATTTTTTGGATTATAGCAGTGGTACCCTTTTTGGTTGACACCATAGCCTACAAACACACATTTTTAGCACATGGGTCTAGTTTGGTTCAATTGATTTTTGGTTTGTAGACAAAGACGGAGCACCCGAATATTCGTGGTTGTAATGTAAGGGCGGGTGGCAGTTTTGTAAATTCATAAAGAGTTTGAAGAGGGGTTTTTAGGTAAAGGGCTTTTGTTGGTATTCGATTGATAAGATATGCGTCAGTAGCTAGAGCTTCTAGCCAGAAGGACTTGGGTGCTTGAGATTCAATTAGGAATGCTCGAGTTATTTCCAATCAAAAATGCGGTTTTTTCGTTCGACAGTGCTATTCTATTCGGAAGTGTGTGAGCAAGACGTTTGGTGAATTATTCCTTTTGTTTGACAAAATTGCTTCATTGAATTGTTTATGAACTCCCCACCATTATCGGATCGAATAATTTGGATATTGGTTTTAAATTGAGTTTGTATCATAGCATAAAATATAGTAAATTTATCAAAAACTTCATATTTATGTTTTAGAAAATAAATCCATGTCATACGAGTGCAATCATCAACAAAGAGAGCGAAAAAACGAAAGTGTCGTCCACCAACAACTTTTGCTGGACCCCATTCGTCTGAATGAATAAGGGAAAAAGGTAAATTAACTCTTGTGTTATTTGGTTTAAAGGTATGTATGTGACTTTTAGCTAAAACACAAGTTTCACAATTTAATGGTTTATTGGAAGGAAATAATTTAGGAAATAAAAGATGTAAATAACCGGTGGAAGGATGTCCCAATCTTCTATGCCATAGCCAAGCTTCTCTATCTGTAGTAATGTGAGCAAGCATCACAGTACCTTGTTAAGTCACTTCTTCCACATAATATAATCCTTTACGTTCAGTGTCATGCCCAATGATCGCCCCCGTCCTGGTATCTTGTAGTATACGAAATGTAGAGTGCATTAAGGTTGTGCAATTCAACTCTTTTGTCACATGACTAATAGATAACAATTTATGTGATAAAGACGGAACATATAGACAATTAGAGAGTTTTAAAGCTGGGGATATTTCAACAGTCCCTGCCCCTTTAACGGGAACTATCCCCCCATTGACGGTTTTGATGTGGTCGATTATGGATTTTAGATTTTAAAACCATGTCGGATAGGTCAAACGTCATGGTATCAGTAGCACCACAATCAAAAATCCAAGATTTGTCTAAATGTTCACTATTTTTAACCATATTAGCATGTCCATGAGTTTTTGATGTTATTTCTTTAATTCTAGTATCCATAATATCATTATTTTTTTTATTATCTTTTAACAAAATAGAACATTGAGAATGGTTTTCCAAAAAAGAATTAGTTTTAAATTCATTTACTACACATTGATTAGAATGAGTATCGTGAATAACATTTTTATCAAGGGTTTTATCTAATAATTTTAGAACTTGAGGGTCAAAACAATTATGATTAAAAAGAGAAGGGTCTGAGAATATATTGGCAAAATCGAATCCACCAAACACTACTGGTATCGTTTGTGTTCCCGACGGTGGCAACAACCTTTCTTCCTTCCTTCCTTATCTTGTGATCGCTGTTAAGAGTTTTTCTGACCTGTCCGCCCTTTGGACAGAAATCCTAGACCTCCGGATTCATGTGACTCGTTGGCTGCAAATCCAGCCGCCACACAGTTTTGAGAAGATGAGTTGTCGGTGGTAGTCTTGAGTATGCCATTCTTATAGTTTTTGTGAAGTTAAAAGGCTTGAAAGAAAAAATAGAAGATGAGCAGGTGATCATCCTAAGATTGTGAATTTGGAATATTGAAAAGGTATATTTATTCAATTGAATTGTTACGAAAAGACAAAGAATGAAAAATAAATAGTGAATACAATGAATTGAAAAAGGAAATATAATAATAGTTTATGGCTGGAAAATCCTTGATTGATCTCCAACGGTCTTGGTCTTGAGCAATATGGAAGGCCATCAAGAATTATCATAAATAGGAAATGATGAATATCTTGGTCTTATCCATTTTTATTTTTCTAACAGAATCGTAGCCGCACCGCAAGGGTTTTACCAACCAACTACAATTCGCTTTAAATACGTTTTCTTATCATAAGCTATACGAGTGACAATACTAATTTGGGTGTTTACTTTTTGGGTTTATTATCGTTACCTTTACGAACCCAACCAATAGAATTCGTGTTGTTATGTTGTTGCAGTTTGACAAGTTTTGTTACCTAGTTTAAATCATTATGTTTTGTTTATGTTATTAAAGACAAAGGTTTCTACTTTCTAGTGCTTGTTTTAGATAAAGTTTTATATTGTAACATAAATATAAATAATTCAGTTATGATTGTTAGGGATCAAATGATAAGTTTCATACTAGATTAACTAAAAAATTAAAATAAACAAACAAGAACAAAAAATAACCTAACGAAATAAATTAACATGAACAATCAGTTTAACATAAAGTCATAAACAATGAACAAATTGTAAATAGTGAGAAATTAGAAGACGACTTACAGTTAAGGATGAAAAGAAGTGGTATTCGAGTGATGAAAATACTCGGTTCCGGCTCTAAAAGTTAGAAAAAATTTTGAGTATAGATCTAGTTATAAGCCGAAGAACGAAAATTAAATTTAAGGCGGGTAGGGATTTAATGGTTGTCACTTCTCGCTATTGGTAGGCCGATTTTCATTTAAGACAATGCAAATGCGTATTATCACAATCCCAAAAGTAAAACCCTAAGTTCATAGGTTCGAATTTGACTAGATGTTTGGAGAATCGGGAACTTAATTTTCTTTTCTTTTAACGGACCTAATGTAAGCTGACTCTACTCCAACATAAATCTACTTCACGTCTCAAATAAGACTCGAACCAACCAACTTTTATTAGCGAGCTTCAATATTTATGTAAGTTTATATTATTCCCAAATATTCGTTCTAGTTTCACATATACACCCCTATGATTTTGATATTGACAAATCTTAGAGTTTTAAAATTTGAATTTCTGAAAATGAGATTACTTTAATACGAGATTTGTAAAGGTTATGTTTAATTTAAACGGGTTTGGAACAGTTTTGAGTCAAACCTGCAAACACGTTTAGCTAAAATGGTCTACGTTTAGCTAAAATGGTCTGGTTGATGTCAATTTGGTAGGTTCATAGGTTTTTAAATTTTATACTTTTTTAAGGACCTGCTATTTAGATACCCTCTCACTCTTTAGAAAGGATGTATATAAAAGAGAAAATGTGTGTAAAATGGGTGTATGAATAGCAAAAAGGGTGTCTGAGTAGACAACCCCTTTTTTTTATCATCAATGATTCCATTACAATAATCTGCTCATCATATATTTGTTGTTTTCAAATTCATCTTCATTGATCAACAAAACAAAGCAAAAGTGCACATAGATAATACATTACAAAACATGAAACGATAAACGTAAACGCAAAACGATTACATCCCAACTACCTTAGAAACTCTCGACGTTGTCCATATTGTCCTCGACAACATTCGATATAACCAAGTCGTTTGAGTTTCGCTTATTGCAAGTATTGCGGATTTCACCTTGTGTGCCGGTCAACACCTCCATTTGACTCATCTTCACCATAACGTCGACAAATTTCTCAAAAAACAACGTTTGGTTAACCGCAAAGTTCTTGACAATGTCTCGGGTCTTTTTGTTAGTGTACAAATCTTGGTCGGACGTTAGGACGCCTTGTTTGTTCATTAAGTCGACGAAGTACTTGTTATCAAACACGTTTGGAGAGCGAAGGTCTAAGAAAGTAGTGGCATTTGTGTTTTGGGTTGGGCAGACGCCTTTTAGGGTGTTGGCGAAGGTTTTATCCAAGGTCGTGTCTTGTGTAGGGTAAAGTCGTTGTCCGAAAGACGAGCAATGGGCGACACCTAGAGTGTGGGCCCCTGAGAGGGCTACAACGTCAGTGGCGTCAAAGTTTCTAGCGCCAAGGGTGGTTAGTAGTGTGTCGGTCGGAACAAATGGTGATGGAAGATTGGCAAGTGTTGAGTTTCTTGTGGCGAATGTGAATCCATCTCTTCGGCCTAGAGGAACGCTATATTCTGGACCACCGGTCTGAAACACATACAACATGACAAAAAACATTTTAATGCACACATACAATATGTCACTTGTACACGTGTGTAAAAAGGAAAACCATTGTTTTTAAAAATGGACTGACCGAAAACTGACTACATAACAGATTCAGTTAAGCGGGGAACTAGAAGTCTAGACGACTAGACCGGATGGTTGGACCAATAAGCAGATGGTTCAGTGATCAATCCGGTTATGAAAACTACGAAAAAAGGTGTGAGGATTTACCAAGACAACAGCGTCACGTGCAACTATGGCAGTGATATCAGAACAAGACACGCTACCCGCGCCACACTGTTTGTGAACCCGACGACGAAGATCCTCAATGACGTCGAATCCCCTTAAACTTAAGTTTGGTGGAGCCGTTTTCTCGCTATCAACCGGTCCGCTTGCTGATCCATCCAACAACACCGAACCTTCACAACCCTATTAACAATAAAACTGTCATCAAATATTCGGAAATAAATAAATATTAGAACTTTGTACAAATATAAAACACCAAGTACAAACTTTAGTTACAAATTTACAATGGTATAAAATATATAAAGCAAGATAGTAGCATCAATAGACATAACTTTATATACAAATGATTATATTCTGTCTGTTGTCTTTAAGGAAAAAACTTTAGAGGAAGGTTAAAAATGAGAAAAAGCATTTCGGGTGGACAATTTATTAATTAATTAAAGGCAGTTTTGTCCTTTAATCATTATATGATAAGCCACAGAAATTACAAAACCGAAAGTGAAACCGGGCAGCCTAGGGTCGTAACTCATAAACAAGTCAAATATAATCGAGTCCAAGCGCGTCTAACTGTCTAAGCTTATGCTCATAAGTCATACTCAGTTGTTATATGAGAATTCTGCTTGTGTCAAGCTCTATAACTAACGCTCGAGTTTGTCTTGTTAAAAGGTTTATAATTCAAACTTAGCTCGTTTATTATTTATTAAATAAATAATTACCTTATACATAATTATAGTTATATATATATTATATATCACAAAATATATACTATTTGCTTGATTTATATCAAATATGTTCATAATAGTATTTATTATATAGTTATATTTTTGTTGTATGAATAGTTTTATTATATTTATATAAATAGTAAGGCTCGCAAACTTAGTTAAGCAACCTAAGCTCGGAATATAGTCTTGGGCTCGTTTATTAAATAAGGCCTTAATTTAGACTTTAAGTGATCTATTAAGCTTTGTTCTTTTCAAGTTTACAAGCCGATCTTTAGTAGCTAGGGAATAACTCGACTCATTCGGGCCCTCTAAAAGGCGCATATCATTGATTAGTTATTAAAATGATTAAAAATAAATAAAAAAAATAAAAAGCATAGATGTTCGTGTGTTATTATTTCAACCTTATAAAAAATATTGTGTGACCAGCTTTTCTTCACCAGTTATCTTTATCCCTAACATGAACTAGCTTAATTTGTGTATTAAATACTATACTCAAGGGTGTGACAAATTAGATTTTTTTTACTAAATATGCAGTTATTAATTGCATGTTTTCATTATGTAAATGAAAGTATTACAAACACTCTTATAAGTTATATCATATGAAGAAAACATTTGACAACTTTATTAAAAATAAGTTGATGTCCTAAATCTAGATATATAAATCAACTACACTTCAAATTTGTTTAAATTCTTTTACTTCTAAAATGTTGCTTTTTTGTTCAGAGTTTGTTCTTTTCATTAACTAAAGATTAGTGTTTAAATCGAAATAAAAGAAAAAACACCGAATTAAAAGAAAAAACGAGCAACAAGCTGTCACACTAGCTTTTTTGATAGCAAAACTAAGGGGTTGTTTGAAAACCTTGTTCTAAGCAATTAAGAATGAATCGGTCCACATATTTCTAAAACTTACTCGCTAAGAAAGTTCA
The DNA here is from genome assembly GCF_021521415.1 of Bidens hawaiensis. NCBI lineage: Eukaryota > Viridiplantae > Streptophyta > Magnoliopsida > Asterales > Asteraceae > Bidens > Bidens hawaiensis. The sequence continues at coordinate 38,233 of NW_027498878.1, read as the reverse complement.
TGAACAGTTAAGTTGTATCTGTGAACCAAATACGATCTGCCTCTGACCAATGTTACCAAACAACCCCCAACATTTATTGACCGTGAGATTACTATTCAATCATGACGCATTGAACAGACTAACTATGCTTAACAGGCCGTCGGGAAACCAAAAGTGTCAATCCAATTATCCAAATGTTATTTTAGTATTTTATTTTTTATATTATTCCTTTACAAACTATATTTCAAAATATTATTCATACCTGAACAAAGCAATCATGAAAATGAAGTCTTAAACAAAGCAGCAGCAAGACCAACATCCTTCTTGATCACCTTCTCCATTTGCTTCCTAATTATTGATTCCAGTTTTGGACAACTACTTTCATAGTATTTCCAAGAAAGCCCTTTCACTATTGGCTGCTGCTGTGCCTCTAAACCTTGCAAATGCATTACCATCACTACCAACAAACCTACACTCACTGCCACTGTGTGAAAGGGCATTTTAGTAATTTTACAAGCCATTGTTGGTCACTAAGCTTTTCTTGTTAGTGTTCAACTACAAAATAGATGGATTATTTATAACTGAGGTATTTCTGAAAAAGCCCCTCATGTTTGAAAGATGGCATTTTTAGTCCCTCAAGTGTTAAGTAATGTGGTCCATGTGGGGTTTCCCATGCTAGCATCTAGGGTCTTGTACCCTTTGGTCATCTTTGAAACATGAAGTCTGTGTTGTGTACAATAAATATGTTAAAAAAAAATTTAAGAATAACAAAGGATTTTTATATTTTTGTTTATTCTAGAACCTTTATAATAATATTCTTGTAATTCTATGGTTTTTATTTTTTTAAAATACAAATCTTACATTTTTACTTAATTACATTGTTTATATTCGTTTTAACTTAATTTATATCTTGTTAAAGAGTTCCTAGGCAATATATAATATGAATTGTCATATAGACTTGAAATGATAATTAAAATTACAAAAGAAGGTAAATATCATATAGACTTGAAATTTTAATAAAATATTACAAAAGAAAGTAAAATATAAAATCATTAAAAATAAAGACGATTTGAGAATTTAATTAATTATAAACCGGAAATTAATTGTTTACGTAATTAGATTTCTAATGGAACTTCGTTATGAATTGTAACAACTATAAAATTGAAGTTGCAATCCAACAAATTTTCGGTATATATAGTCAGCGAGAATTTTTACCTCACGTTACATGACGCGTGACACATTCGATCTAACTCCTTGTTAAAAAAAGGAAACTAAATAATAATTAGACAAAACAGCAAAACCAGTCCTGTATGTTTGCATGTTTTTTCAGTGGTTATCCTTTCGCAAACTTAATGACAGTAATCGTACTTTATGTTTCAAATTCCTATCACGTTAAGTCCTTTGGCCCTAACCCAGTTAAGTTTTTCAGTTAAATCCGATCATGTGCAAGTCACATGAGGGTTTAGGAGTACAGAAGGTGGAGTGTGATGGTGTTTTTATGTGATACTTGAATCAGAGGTAGTAGCTTTCTTCGAACCACCGGTTTTATGTGGTGGCGGTGTTGGTTGATGGTGGTGGTTTGGTAATGAGGGTTGAATGGTTGATGGTGGTGAAGGATGTAAAGAGAGTGGGGGTGGGACCCACATTAACTTTATATATATTTTATATAATTATAAAAAAGGTGGATCTCATTAAAAGTTGTAAATTATAAAATTACCCTCATGTGACTTGCACATAATCGGAATTAACTGAAAAACTTAACTGGGTTAAAGCCAAAGGACTTAACGTGATAGGAATTTGAAACATAAAATACGATTTCTGTCATTAAGTTTGTGAAAGGATGACTATTGAAAAAAAATGTAAACATAAATACTAGTTTTGATGTTTTGTCTAATTATTATTAAGAAAATAAAATATTTGAAGATAATATCGATATGAAAAAACAATGTTTAGCATAAATGGTTTGAAAGAGTAGGCGGCCGTGTGAAATTTTGAATTAAAATCACAAACCTCATTTTTATGAGACGTGTGTGTTGATACATGCATGACTTGCATATTATAATTCACATACCGATCTTGAATAAAATTATATCAACCCAACAAAATTAAGCATTTGATAGCGTACAATACTTTTATAATTTTTAAAGTTTTCTTTTATAATTTTTAAAGTTTTCTTTTTCAGATGTTATAACGAGTGTCAATATCAAGATTCATAACAAGATGATTCATTAGGGCTGTAAACGAACCGAACGAACACGAACAAGGCATTGTTCATGTTCGTTCGTTAAGTAAATAATGTGTTCACGAACGGTTCACGAACACTTACCGAACGAGATTTTATGTTCGTGGTCGTTCCTTAAGAAAATTAATGTGTTCACGAACAGTTCGAACACAAATAAAATCGGCAGAGCCTAGAGATTGAGACCGATGTATTCATCAATGTGAATAATGAAAGCCTGTAAACGAATCGAATGAACACGAACAATGACATGTTCGTGTTCGTTCATTTAACTTTAAAAGAACACGGACACTTAATCAAACAAATATTTATGTTCATGTTCGTTTATTTAAAAATGGACATTTGTGTTTGTTTAAAATCTAAACTAGCATAACTGAACAAAGATAAACGAACATGTATGAACAAACGTAAATGAACACAAATATAAACGAACTTAAATGAAAACACTTAAATGAACACAAATTAACAAATATAAAATTTTTAAGCAGATAACCTATCCAGATAATATTTAAGTATTTTCTATTAATATTAATACATAAATGAACATAAATAAACAGACATAAACGAACGTTCATGAACATAAATGAACGAACGGAACATGCGTTCATGTTCGTTCGTTTATTAAATAAACGAACATAAACGAACTTCCCGTCTAACGGTTTACAATAGTTCACCGAACATTCGATTCATTTACAGGCCTATCCATATGTGAATAATGTACAAGTCATTCATAAGAATGAGGTTTGTGATTTTAAGTCAAAACAGAACCAGTTTTTAATCAATACTTTGCTTTTAGTTAGTGCTTTGTAATTATTATGAAGTATAAACCATCGGAGATTCTCTCATTTGTGATGCATCAGGAGTTTGTAACTATGAATCATAGGCCTGTAAACGAACCAAACGTTCGGTAAACTATCGTAAATCGTTCGACGGGAAGTTCGTTTATGTTTGTTTATTTAATAAACGAACGAACATGAAAAAAAAATTTGTGTTTGTTTAATTAAACAAACGAACATGAACACATGTTACGTTCGTTCATTTATGTTCATGAACGTTCGTTTATGTCTGTTTATTTATGTTCACTTATGTATTAATATTAATATAAAATAATTAAATATTATATGGATATGTCATCTGTTTAAAGGTTTTATATTTGTTAATTTGTGTCTAATTAAGTGTTTTCTTAAGTTTGTTTATATTTGTGTTCATTTACGTTTGTTCATACATGTTCGTTTATCTTTATTCAGTTATGTTAGTTTAGATTTTAAACAAACGAACACAAATGTCCATTTTTAAATAAACGAACATGAACATAAATATTTGTTCGATTAAGTGTTCGTGTTCTTTTAAAGTTAAATGAACGAACATGAACATGCCCTTGTTCGTGGTCATTCGATTCGTTTACAGGCTTTCATTATTCACATTGATGAATACATCGGTCTCAATCTCTAGGCCCTGCCAATTTTATTTGTGTTCGTTTGTGTTCGTGAACCGTTCATGAACACATTAATTTCCTTAATAAACGAACACGAACATAAAATCTCGTTCGGTAAGTGTTCGTGAACCGTTCGTAAACACATTATTTACTTAACGAACGAACATGAACAAGGCCTTGTTCGTGTTCGTTCGGTTCGTTTACAGCCCTACATATTGATCTTGAATAAAATTACATCAACCCAACAAAAATAAGCATTTGATAGCGTACGATACTTTTACAATTTTTAGAGTTTTCTTTTGGGAAAATTTCAAAAATAAGCGTTTATGAAAACAAAACTTCAAGTTTTATGTGTCATTTGCAAAAACTTATAGAAATAGGTATTATAAGCTGGTCGTGACGAGTATATTATGATAACACACGAGTGGTTTGTAGAACCAATTAAAACTTGTCACGTTCCCTTAAACTAACCGTAACGAGCAGTTTCACTAATCATTTACTCGTCATGACGAATAAGTTTCATGCCTCGTAATCATGCCCACGAGTAATTCATAAGTTCTTTAGTCGCGTCGCGACGACTAGTTTATTCGGTTTAAATTCCCTACACGAGTAGTCTATTAATAGTTAACTCGTCGCGACTAGTTTAACCTTATAATCTACTCGTCGCGACTAAAGGACTTATGAATTACTCGTGAGCGTTGATTACGAGTCATAAAACTTATTTAGTCGTGACGAGTAAATGATTAATGAACGTGCTCGTTACGGTTAGTTTAAGGACATGTGACAAGTTTTAATTAGTTCTACAAACTACTCGTTAAACTAGTTTTATCTATTTCTAAAATTTCTTGCAAATGACACCTAAAACATGAAATTTGTTTTCACAAAAAATATTTTTAGAATTTTTCCGTTTCTTTTACAAATGTTATAACGAGTGTCATATCATAACAAGAATTCATAGTGACAAAGTCGTGATGTATCACACGTGGGAGAATCTCCAATGGTTTATACTTCATAATAATTGCTAGCACCAAGGAAATGCAAAGTGTTGATTAAAAACCGGTTCTATTTTAATTTAATACAACAATTCCAAATAAAAAGGGAATTTTATGCTTTTTAAACTATTAATAAAGTAAGTACCACTTTGGCACGTTTAATAAAACAATGGTCAAAGTTGATGTGCCTATCACCCTGGTTGAATTAATGAATTGGAAATTACATGTTAGTCTTTATCTACTATTCTTTGTGTTTAGTTCGTAAGTAATAAGTTCCATTGTTTCATACCATAAATGCAAAAGGCCCATAACATTTTAGTCTTAAAACGTAAACTTTATTAAAACTTATGAACAACGACGCGTCATAAATCCAAAACTCTAGCAAGAAACTAGATACAAGTGATATCAATGATCACACAAAAGAATAAAGATCAATAATGTTTTGTTATGAAATACCATTACGTTCTCTCCAAATGCTCTAGATGGTCATAAAAAAAACTGCATGAAGCGTTGTTTTTATGTGGTGTTTACATGGACAAACTTTTTAGCAGCTATAACATTTCATCGTGTATTGCAGCTTGAAGGTGGCAGAATACACCAAGCGAATATGGGTCCTGCGTCTTGCCCTTAGGGGTGTGTAAGGTTCGGTTATGATCCCTAACCTGAACTGAAATTTTCAATTAAAGGTTTTTAAAAACCAACTGATTTCCATATATATTATATATTAACCTATGTAATAAAATTATAGAACCACAATTTTAAATAGCTATTGAATTCTCACAAGCAACATAATTCCTAGAGATAAATATCATGAAGAACAAGACATTTTTTAACAAAATATATGTCTGATTATCGGTTCGGTTCGGCTTGATTAATTCAGTTGTGCTACGTACATATCATAACCAAAACCGAACAACAAGTTTTAGTTAATAAGTTACGGCTTAACCGAATCATCAGTTAATTATTCCGTTTGGCTAATGAAGAAACACTAAGTGACCCCGGGCAGATTACGGATAATCCGGGGGTTAAATAGATGTTTCCCACGAGGGGTTAGGTCCGGCAAAGATGGTTCTTCTGATGACCTGCAAAACAGACACCGTGAGCTCGTCACTGAGAAGGGGGGGGTACCTCCTTGTGACCACCCTCCGGCGTGAGAATCAGACTAGATTGCTCTTGAATATAAGTGTATATTAAGAGATTGCTAGAGAAGATAAGATAAGATGATAATACCATTCCAAGGTATTGGAGTATTTATAGCCGAAGGTAGGTTTCCAAGAAGGTACAGCCGGCTGAATAGTATTCCTGTTCTGCCAACTGTGGGCTACGCACATGCCATGCTGGTAGTTGGTGGGTAGGCAGCGGCTGATAGTGACCAGGCCGGCTGTGTACTATTCCTTTTCCACCAACTGCAGGCTATGCACGTGCTACGACAGGTTGGTGAGTAGGCAGCAGCTGATAGTAACATTAAGTAATAGAGCATGCTGCTCGTTGTACTGTTGTCAGTGAGCTGTCGCAGCTTTGGTCAGATTTTTTGTCCATACCTTGTCAGGTACAGTACAAAAGATCCTCCAGTAGCGTACGGACTGGCTCATTTGGGCGGGAGTTTTCCCGGCTTGCTCACTCCTTCTTCAGGTGACATTACTGAATTATTTAAGAGTTAAGTGCCTTGTGCGTGTAGCCTTGCTGCGCGGGTAGCCTTCCCTGATGGCTAGTATCCGTTGCTGCGGGAACAGGCGTAGTACGTCGACCATTGAGAGGCTTTTCCTGCGGGAACAGCTTGCGTACTGTGCGTAAGGACGTCACGTCTCTGAGCATGGTGGGTCATGCGGATCCAGTTGGTTTATGCGCAGACGTCTCTCTTCAAGGTGAGTCTTGCGAGTTTAGCCTTTGCGCAGACGTCCCTGTTGAAGGTGAGTCTTGCGGGTTCAACTGCGCAGACGTCCCTCTTTGAGGTGAGTCTTGCGGGTCCAACTGGGCTCTGCTGGGACCTACCTCTTCAAGTCCCCCCAGTCCAATGTTCTTCTCATGAATTGTTAATAAGTGAGGTGAACTTTTGGACTTAAGCAAAGGGTTTTGAAAAGGGTTTAGTTTTAAGGTTTTCCATGGGGATTCTTCCCGCGGAAGTCCTAATGTCACGTGCAGAAATTCCCGACTTTTCTGCTTGATCTTTGGGTATGATGCGGGTAGGTCTGTAACCTCCTCGCAAGTCAGGAGCGTTGAGTTCCACTTGTGTAGATTCTCCATGAGGTTTTGGTAGTTTTGAACATAGTGATCAATTATGTTAAACAACCAATTCCATCTTGGAGCTTCAAACAATCTAGTTCTCAACGTTCCCGCTATGCGGGGATGTTATTCCCGTTTCCGCAAGCATGGCCCAGAAGATCCTTCTTGGTTTCAATTCCCTGCGGAGTGCTAGGTATGTGAAGGTTTTCGCCTTGACACTGTACCCGCACTCGTCTTATAGTTACTTTACTTCCAAGGTATTCCTGGCTTCAATTCCCTGCGGGTGCTAAGTATGTGAAGAGTTTTGCCTTGACACTGTACCCGCACCCGTCTTATAGTTACTTGGTTGCCAATGTATTCTTGGCTTCAATTCCCTACAGGTGCTAAGTATGTGAAGGGTTTTGCCTTAACACTGTACTCGCACCTGTCTTATAGTTACTTGGTTGCCAAGGTAAGGGGTATAGTCCTGCTTACTTTTGAATCTTTTTGAATCTTTTTGAATCTTTTTGAAATTCGAAGAGTTGGTGAAAGGATAAGAACAGTCCAAACTGTTGAAGAGACGGTTGCGTAGTCCGACGGTTTCTTCTGACAGTTTCGGGACGTGCAGGAAGTTATGGCGACGTGACAGTATATGGTCAATCCAGACGCTTTTTCAGGCGCGTGGGCGCGAGTTTTCGGGCGCGTGGCCGCGAAGTTTACGGCACGCGTCCTGTTAACAGTTGTTGCCAGCTTGCATATTCCACGTGTCATAGTTTCATTGCACCTGCGCTTTCCTCTCTCTTCCGCATTAAATTCATCGCATTCATTGCGATGAGTATATAAAGGGAGGAGATGATGCATCTCAACTCCAGTTTCACCTCTCTCTTCTTCTTCTAAACGATTTCCGGCGAATACTCTAACTTTTCTGTCGAGCATTCTCCTGAAATCGTTCTTTACATTCAAAACATGTCTTCTACTCATGATCCTGAGGTTACTGTCGAGGAGTCCAATGTATACCTCGAGAATCCGTCGTCCACGTCGGACAAGGATGACAAGAGTACTGCTGGCGAGTGCCAGTGTGCTCTTTCCGTCGACGCTTATCGGTACATCGTCAGGAAGTTCATGCTCGAGCCCTTCGAGCCTGAGTTTCCTGAGGCACACCAGACGGTGTACGATGCCCCCAAGGGCAAGATAGGGGTGTATTCCGCATTCTTCGTCTATGGGAATCTCAGGTTCCCATTGACGAAGTTTGTGTACCGTGTTTTGGAGAGACACGGTGTACATCTGACGGAGGTACACCCAATGGCGATCGCCAAGATTCGCCATTTTGAATGGGTGTGCCTCATTCTGGGCGTGGAGTCCCATGTCGACGCCTGATGACCTTCTATTCCTGGAGGTTCATCCAGGGGTGGTATACCTTGGTCACTCGGATCAAGGGTTTGAAGATCTGTGCTACCGAGCGCAGTCTTCGGTCTTGGAAGCGGGTGTTCTTTTACATCTCCGCTCGCGTCGTCCCCATAGCGATGACGTTCAAGAACGGGAGAGCTCTCCCGAACCTTCACGCCTCCAACTACCAGGAGGCGGAATGGTTCTCCAAGATTTCCCGGGTCTAGTCTCCGGTTTACCGCTTTGCGGAGTCCGGGATGGTGATGCTCGGTATGAGCCGGGTGTGGAAGGATGCTGGGGCGGAGGCGCCACAGGTTCCCATCGTCCTTGAATACGGTTTGAACTCTATCCCTTACGGTATGCTTTATCTTCTTTGCTGATATAGGGTTTTTCTTCTAACTGTTTCTCTTTTTATTTCAGAGGGGAATGACTTACAATCGCTCCTGCATCCGCGGGAGGCTGGTGGTCCCGCTCGGCTGGGTACTCGTGCTCTTGATGAGAACGAGTTGCCCATCCTTGAGCAGACGGCGGATCGGTTTGTGGAGGTCTACCCGCCGGGCCATGAGATTTTGAGTGCCACGCGGCCAGGTAAGGAACTCTTTAACCCCCGCCCTCTCCATGCTTAAACCTCTGCTGGAATTCCTCTAATCTTGTCATCTTCTGATGAGGAATCCGCAGATGGTCCTTTCTTCGCGAGGAGGAAGAAGGCTGTTGGCGGGAAGGGCAAGGCGAAGGTTGCCTCCGCCGATCAGGTTAACCGGTCTAACTGGGAGACCGAGAGCGAGGAGGCGGAGGGGAACCCTGGTGGTGGTGAGACCACTGTTCCAGAGGTTGAGACAGCTGTCACCTCTGAGCAGCCCAGGATGACGACGGTGAGCGGCGTGAAGAGGCCGGCTCCATCGGGTTCGTCCCCGCCTATCAGAACCTTCAAGCTGAAGAGAACTCGTAAGTATAATTTTCATTTACTTTAACTGCATATCCTTCCGCCATTATATTTAACTATCTTGTCTTCATGCAGGCGTGGATGCAACTGCATTCCAAAGTGATGCGGGAAGGAGCAGTTCTGGACCCATGACGGTAGGCTTGGTCAACCTACCCGAGGCGACGACCCAGGCGGCTGCGCCTGTTTGCAGTATTGGTTCAGTTGCTCATCCTGTTTAGGCAACTGTTCCAACTGTAACGTCATCTCCGCCGGCTGTCAGTGCCATATTCACGGCGTCCTTCATTGAGCCAGCGGTGAGTTTTTCTGCGGGTTTTTCCGCAGCGGCGGCCACGGTTGTGAGTTCACCTCCAGTGAGTTCACCACCGATGGTCTCTATCGCGGCGGCTTCAACCGTGCCTCCGGCACCGGCGACTACCTCGCCCCCGGCCGGTTCAGCAGGTATGTTTGGGGCTTATAGCCAATCTCTGCCTCCTTCCCATCTGCCTGACCTCTTGGATGGATATCCGTTAGGTTCGGGTGATGGGTTTGGCGGCTACCGGCCTACTGTCGACCCTACAGGTGCGTAGGGTTATTTTGGCTTATTCTCTTTTTTTTTATCATCTTTTCCTAACTGCTTTTTGTTTTTGCAGTGTCGGATTCGAATGAGGTGTATGTTCCACGGTGGAACATCCGCCGGGGAACAACCCTTCGGACGGCTGTGGACTGCGTCGAGTGGGCGCGTCACGCGGCCCCCAGTGGTGCACTGGGAGAAGCTATGTCGAGCTACCAGGAGGGTAAGCTGACAAACGAGCTTCGGATTCTCCTTGCCCGGATGCAGCCGCGCGTCGAGCCGCTTTGTTGTGAAAACGACAAGTTAAAGGCGGCTCGTATCCAAGAAGTAGCTCAGGCGCGGGCTATCCGGGAGGAGAACAGGAGACTCTCCGCTGTTGCTGCGGAGAAGTAGAAGGCCTTCAAGGCCCTTGAGTTTGAAGTTCAGGCCCGTCTCGAGGCCCGTTCCAAGGCTACCCAAGCTGTTAACGAACAGCTTCGGTTGGCTAAGGAAACTGCGCGGAACGCAACCGAGAGGGCCACCAAGGCTGAAGCTGTTGCGGAGCCTCTGCGCGCCGAGAATGAGGAGCTCAAAGCCAAACTAGAGAGGCTCCAGCAGGCTCATGACGCCTTGGCCATGGAAGACGCCAAGAAGCTTCAAGAGATCTTGGACCAGAGGGGTATGCTTGACCATACTGAGCGTAAGCTAAAGGGCGTTGAAGAGGCTGCTGTTAAGGAAGTGTTGCTTGCCAACCTTAACAAAAGTGAAGCCGAACGCGCCCGTAACCAAGCTCAAGCTGCCATCCAGGAGGCTCTGGCTACCAAGGAATGGCTTCTACGAGAAGCGTTGCCGCAGGTAAGCTTAGCTTCATAACGTCTTTACGCTTTTCTTTGTACTTAGAAAAGGTTGATAATTTTGTAGGTTGTGCATCGGATCTTCGCGGACACATCTTACGACGATGCCATGAGCGCAGCCCTCAACGCTTCTCATGAGGATGGGGAAAAGGCTGGCTTCTTGCTTGGTCTGAGGTTTGTTGAGAAGGGCATCCCGCCTTCCAACTTCCCTCTATATGATGTAGATACTGAAGCTGCGTATGACCAAGCAGTGAACCAGTATGCTGCCTTCCCGCATCCGGTGGTGGAGAAGGTGAACGAATTTGCTGCTGCTGATGATGGGCAAACCATTCTCAAGACCTTCCTTGAACCGCCACAGCCAACTGATGGTGCGGGTACAAGTGGGTTTGGAGGGAGTGGTCCTGAAGCTTGAACCTTTAGATCCCTTCCCACTGTTAGGATAGGTTTATGTTTTTGTATAGATTTACACTCTTGTAGGCGGGTAGATACCCGGCCATTCTTGTAATACTTGAATGTTTATGGAATATATAAATCTTTGTGCGGGTAGGACCGCCACTTTCACTGGTTAACTTGCTTTATAGACGTTATATGACTTGCTCATGCATATTATAGCTTAATTTGGCACTTGTTTTGCCGCATAAACCATATATGATTCGCTCGTGCATACTTTAACTTAGCAAATTTCCAAGTGTTTTGAACAAGTTAACCGTTCGACGCGCGGTTGTCAATAGGTTAGTGTTCAGTTTCCTCTATCATGATTGTGCGGGTAGGACCGTCACTTTCATTTAGTGGGATGACCGATCTTCACCTATAACTGACCTGCGTGAAGGTTTGCCGTTTTTTGTGTTTATGCGAGTTTTGCCGCCGTCCACACGCAACGACTTTTCACACTTATTTATGCGGTGAATACCGGCATATCAGTGTGTTGAATAAGTTAACCGTTCGACGCGCGGTTGTCAATAGGTTAGTTCGGTTTCCTCTATCATGATTTGTGCGGTTAGGACCGGCACTTTCTTTTAGTGGGATGACCCAACTTTACCTATAACTAACCTACGTGAAGGTTGTCCTTATCTGTTTTTTGTGCTTACGCGGGTTTTGCCGCCGTCCACACGCAACGATTTCTTCACACTTATGTATGCGGTGAAAACCGGCATATCAGTGTTTTGAATAAATTAACCGTTCGACGCGCGGTTGTCAATAGGTTAGTTCGGTTTCCTCTATCATGATTTGTGCGAGTAGGACCGGCACTTTCATTTAGTGGGATGACCCAACTTTACCTATAACTGACCTGTGTGAAGGTTGGCCGTTTTTTGTGTTTATGCGGGTTTTGCTGCCTTCCACACGCAACGACTTACTTCCCCACTTATGTATGCGGTGAAGACCGGCATATCAGTGTTTTGAATAAGTTAACCGTTCGACGCGCGGTTGTCAGTAGGTTAGTTCGGTTTCCTCTATCATGATTTGTGCGGGTAGGACCGGCACTTTCATTTAGTGGGATGACCCAACTTTACCTATAACTGACCTGCGTGAAGGTTGGCCGTTTTTTGTGTTTATGCGGGTTTTGCCGCCTTCCACACGCAACGACTTACTTCCCCACTTATGTATGCGGTGAAGACCGGCATATCAGTGTTTTGAATAAGTTAACCGTTCGACGCGCGGTTGTCAATAGGTTAGTTCGGTTTCCTCTATCATGATTTGTGCGAGTAGGACCGGCACTTTCATTTACTGGGATGACCCAACTTTACCTATAACTGACCTGCGTGAGGGTTGGCCGTTTTTTGTGTTTATGCGGGTTTTGCCGCCTTCCACACGCAACGACTTACTTCCCCACTTATGTATGCGGTGAAGACCGGCATATCAGTGTTTTGAATAAGTTAACCGTTCGACGCGCGGTTGTCAATAGGTTAGTTCGGTTTCCTCTATCATGATTTGTGCGGGTAGGACCGGCACTTCATTTAGTGGGATGACCCAACTTTACCTATAACTGACCTGCGTGAAGGTTGGCTGTTTTTTTGTGTTTATGCGGGTTTTGCCGCCTTCCACACGCAACGACTTACTTCCCCACTTATGTATGCGGTGAAGACCGGCATATCAGTGTGGAAAGTTCATAAGTATAAATGTAAGATTATCAGTGTCAATGTGATAAGGAGAATCATTTCCATTAGAAGTGGCTCTGGGCCTTTTCTTTTACAAGTTTGGAATTGATCTACATGCAACCTGTGTAATTGAGCTCCCTTCCATGTTCTTGGGATGGGAGTGTCATCGAGCCTTTCGAGCCGACATGCACTTGGTTCGGAATCTCGTTGTTTACGCAGTATGTAGTCTCCAACATTGAAGCTGCAGTTTCGTGTTTTTCCCAACTGGGGTTCAACACGCATTAGCCTGCTCAGCGTTCATTACGCCACGAGGTGTCTGAGCGTCCCATCTCTGACAAATGCTTCGACGATGTCCTTCAAGTCTACGCATTCCTCGGTGTTGTGGCCTTTTGTCCTTTGGAAGTCACAGAATTTGCTTTGATCAGCGTTTGGACGTTGTCGGATAATTGGAGCCTCTGGCCATGGGAGCCTCTCAGTGGCGAATATCTCGGTGACGCTTTTGGTGAGTGGCGTCCATCTGGAGTTCCGGTTCGACGACTGCATGTTGTCCTTTCCGCCTAACCGAGGATGCGAGCCGGATGAGGTGTCAAAGTTTACCCTTGACTGCCAAATACCTAGCTTCCTCTTTTTGTTTAGTCGGGCGGTAAGGACGTTGTTTTCTCTTGTTTTCTGGGTGTAGAGGTTTGTGCTTTGGGGAAGATCTCTACCCAGTTGCTTTTCCATTTCCGCAAAGCGTTTAGCTGCTGTCATGATGGCATCCCATGTGGATGGCATGCCGTCTTTACCCGTTAAGGTGCGGATGAGCTCTGGATATTTCGCGCCCTGAATGAAAGCAGCGCGAACAAGATCTTCGCTAATAGCGCCCAGACTCAGCTTCTTTGAGTTGAAGCGAATAAAAAAGTCTAGCAAAGATTCATCTTCCTCTCGGATGCAGTTGAGGATCGTCCATTGCTCTTCAGTGTACTTTCTTTGTTGACTGAAGTGTTGGCTGAACTTCTGTTGAAAGTCTGCCCAAATCGTAGATGTGGTGGACCGGTAGACGGTCAAACCATGCTCTGGCTGCCCCAACAAGTGTCATTTGGAACATGTAACACCACGTGGGTTCCGTCCAATTGCTGACGGTTGCCCCCGCTATGAATCTGTTCAAATGATCGTCTGGGTCAGATATACCATCATATGTGCCTATATTGGACATTTGTTTGGCACTTTTCGGGGCGATTGCTTCCGCAATGTCCCTTGCAAATTTGGACATTTTCCCGCATTTGCAGCAGTTGGTCTGAAGGTTTTGGAGAAGTCACGCGGGTTTCCCGCCGCATTCCTTGGTTTGAAGGTTTCTCCGAAATGCCTTCTCGGTTGGAAGTCCGTTTCCTTACGCTTCCCTTTTGCCCTGTGGCGAGGGTTTGCGTCGGTGTCGGATTCCTCCCGATCATCGTCCGAGTAATCGCACTCACTGCTCGTGTTGAGCTGCTGTCGAGTGCTTCCGAATTCGTCAGCCTGTTGGAGTGAACGTAAGCGTTCATCCAACTCAGCTTGGAATTCCCTTTGACGTTTTTTCCGCCCACGCTTTAACTTGATCAAGTGTTTGGCGGGGGGGCCTCGTCTGTTGTCTTTCCACCTGGGTATCAATGAGCCCCAGGGGATGATTGTTTACTGCACTTGCCCCGGCTTGGGTAGCCGGGATAGTGTTCGTAAAATTTACTGCACTTGCCCCGGCTTGGGTAACCGGGGTAGTGTTCGTAAAATGTGTGTACTCGCCGGTGTTCCCCCCAGTAGCTGGGGTTGTGGTTACCGGGGTTTCTTGGTTACTCCCTGGCCTTGGGACCGGAGTAACGTTAACCATCTTTCCAGAAGTTTTGAAAAAAACTGAGAATTAGTTCTAGCTTTTATGCACGGATGGCGCCAATGAAGAAACACTAAGTGACCCCGGGCAAATTACGGATAATCTGGGGGTTAAATAGATGTTTCCCACGAGGGGTTAGGTCCGGCAAAGATGCTTCTTCTGATGACATGCAAAACAGACACCGTGAGCTCGTCACTGAGAAGGGGGGGGTACCTCCTTGTGACCACCCTCCGGCGTGAGAATCAGACTAGATTGCTCTTGAATATAAGTGTATATTAAGAGATTGCTAGAGAAGATAAGATAAGATGATAATACCATTCCAAGGTGTTGGAGTATTTATAGCCGAAGGTAGGTTTCCAAGAAGGTACAGCCGGTTGAATAGTATTCCTGTTCTGCCAACTGTGGGCTACGCACATGCCATGCTGGTGGTTGGTGGGTAGGCAGCGGCTGATAGTGACCAGGCCGGCTGTGTACTATTCCTTTTCCACCAACTGCAGGCTATGCACGTGCTACGACAGGTTGGTGAGTAGGCAGCGGCTGATAGTGACATTAAGTAATAGAGCATGCTGCTCGTTGTAATGTTGTCAGTGAGCTGTCGCAGCTTTGGTCAGATCTTTTGTCCATACCTCGTCAGGTACAGTACAAAAGATCCTCCAGTAGCGTACGGACTGGCTCATTTGGGCGGGAGTTTTCCCGGCTTGCTCACTCCTTCTTCAGGTGACATTACTGAATTATTTAAGAGTTAAGTGCCTTGTGCGTGTAGCCTTGCTGCGCGGGTAGCCTTCCCTGATGGCTAGTATCCGTTGCTGCGGGAACAGGCGGAGTACGTCGTCCATTGGGAGGCTTTTCCTGCGGGAACAGCTAGCGTACTGCGCGTAAGGACGTCACGTCTCTGAGCATGGTGGGTCCTGCGGATCCAGTTGGTTTCTGCGCAGACGTCTCTCTTCAAGGTGAGTTTTGCGAGTTTAGCCTTTGCGCAGACGTCCCTGTTGAAGGTGAGTCTTTCGGGTTCAACTGCGCAGACGTCCCTCTTTGAGGTGAGTCTTGCGGGTCTAACTAGGCTCTGCTGGGACCTACCTCTTCAGCTAAGTATAATATGCTTATGAATATGTAAAGTAAATTTTCACCAGGCAATTAAAATATAATGCTTTAACAATTGTTTGATAAATTACACAAAGCAAAGTGCACATACATTACAAAACATGAATACATTACAAAACATGATACATGAAACATGAAAGATCAAACATAAAACCCCACACATGAAACAATAGTATCTTAACAACCTTAGAAGCTTCAAATGTTGTCCATGTCGCGGCCCAAGACAACATTTGATATAACCAAGTCGTCCGAGTTTCAACTAGAGCAAGTATTGCGGATTTCACCCTGTGTGCCAGTCAACACTTGCATTTGCCCCATCCTCACCATAACATTCACAAACCTCTCAAAAAACAATGTTTGATTAGCCGCAAAGCTCGTGACAATGTCTCAGGTCCTTTCGTCAGTGAACAAATCTTGGTCGGACGTTAGGAGTCCTTGATTGTTTATTAGAGAGACAAAGTACCTATTATCAAACAAGTTTGGAGACCTAATGTCCAAGGATGTAGTGATATTTGTTGTATTTAGGGATGGACATACACCTCTAAGGGTGTTAGCAAATGTTTCATCCATAGTTGTGTCTTGTGTGGGGTAAAGTCGTCGTGCGAACGATGAGCAATCAGCGACACTGAGGGTGTGGGCCCCTGAAAGGGCCACGACATCGGTGGCGTCAAAGTTTCTAGCGGCAAGGTTGGTTAGTAGCGTGTCCGTAGGGACAAATGGTGATGGAAGATTGTCGAGTGTTGCATTTACTGTGGCGAATGTGAGTCCATCTCTTCGACCTAGAGGAACGATATATTCTGGACCGCCAGTCCAAAACACGTATAAAACACGATTATATAAATAAATCACATGTAACTAGATTAATTGAACACGAACTAACTATATAACTGATTCGGTTGAGTCCATTTGAATAGGTTGAACCGAGGAAATATACCAAATTTCACAAAATACTAAAAAAAATTATAGAATCCCGTTTATCATCGATTCATTTACTATTTCAGACTTCATATTTTGTTTAGTATAAACAGTGTATCATGTTGATTATTTCATGTTTCATATTTTGTTAACATTTTAAATTCACACAACATACAAGAGGATTAGTGTGTGTGTATATATATATATATATATTAAGTTTCAAGTTATTTATAACGCCACCCGATATGTAAACGTCAGACCAGTGAACCCGTACATGACTTGTCCGATCATAAAAGCATTATGGAAAGATGTATGCGAAAATTTTACCAAGACAACAGTGTCGCGTGCAACCAATGCAGTGATATCAGCACAAGAGACACTACCAGCACCGTATTCATTGTGAACCCTACTACGAATATCCTCAATAACATTGAACCCCCTTAAACTTAGGTTTGGCGGTGCAGTTTGCTCACTATCAACCGGCCCACTTGCCGAACCATCCAACAAAACCGAACCATCACAACCCTATAACAATAAAACTATCGTCAAACATATAGAAATAAATAGTAGACTTTAGTTACAAAGCAAGATATACATAATGCATATTATACATATACTTTTAAAAAGAAGACCTTTATAAATATCAAACTTGCGTGGTTTTTCATTCGTTTAAGCTTAATTTGTTTCGAGCTTATAGCTAATCGGTCTCGAGTAGCTTACAACCGAAATGACTCCTCTATATCCATAAGATGCACAAATCACTAACTTGGTAATTTGTACGCTTCACACGTTAAGCTCCTTTTGTACATATATAACCTATGTTTGTGTGTATGTGAAATCTTTTGAATGTCTTTTTATGTAACATTTGTGATTAAAACCCAACATCTCTCATGTAAATGAGAGAACTTTACAAATATTGATATTGTAATTTAGTCACCTTTTTTCACTAGTCTATTATTTCTTCAAAGTGAATGTGATTATTTTTCAACATAAGATACTTAAGTATATTAAACTTTATGTATAAATATATATCAACCGTTCTTGAGTTCAGTTCGACCAGTCTGATCAGTGAACCAAAAAGACGGTCGGTTCAATGACTAGTCCGGTTAAACAATGTTAAAAATGAATATATGGTTGATTGGTGTTATATATTTATACCTGAACAAAACAATCATGGAAATGAACTCTTAACAAAGCAGCAGCAAGAGTCACATCCTCAATGATCACCCTCTCCATTTGTGTTCTAATTATTGATTCCAAATTTGGACAACTGCTTTGATAAAAATTCCAAGAAAGTCCCTCCACTATTGGCTGTTGTTGTGCCTCTAAACCTTGCAAATGCATTATCATCACTATTAACACACTCACACTCATTGCAACTGTGTGAAAGGGCATTTTTGTAACTTTACAAGCCATTGCTGGTTAGGTTACTAGCTTTTATTTGTGTTTGATGTACAACCTATGTACAAAAGTGATGGATATTTATAGGTGGTGAGGTGTTTCTATAAACCCTTTCATGTTTGTAAGATTTGCTTTTTTTGTCCCCTAAAGTGTTGAGTAATATGTGGTACCATGTAGGTTTTCCCATGCATGACATCTTGGTCACCTTTGAAGTCTATGTGGGCCACATGTCCATATGTTTTATAGTTCTAGTTCTAGAATAATGTGGTGATTTTGTATATATTAAAAGACCATATATGTTTTAATTACATTAATGCGTATATTGTTAAGAAAATAATAATTGATTTTATTACTCTATTTTAAAGTTATTTTAACATACTGCTTTTGTGGTTTTAGTGCATTAGATCATTACAACTAATCAACTATCATATATTTAACCTAATATATACGTGTCTTAGTCAACTAAAGTATTATTATATGGTTAAAGATGGCATGCCATCCACATGGGATGTCATCATGACAGCAGCTAAACGCTTTGCGGAAACGGAGAAGCAACTGGGTAGAGATCTCCCCCAGAGCACAAACCTCTACACCCAGAAAACAAGAGAAGACAACGTCCTTACCGCCCGACTAAACAAAAAGCGGAAGCTAGGCATTTGGCAGTCAAGGGTAAACTTTGACACCTCATCCGGCTTGAAACATCGGTTAGGCGGAAGGGATAACGTACAGTCGAACCAGAACTCCAGATGGACGCCACTCACCAAAAGCGTCACCGAGATATTCGCCACTGAGGAGCTCCCATGGCCAAAGGCTCCAATAATCCGACATCGTCACAATGCTGATCGGAGCAAATACTGTGACTTTCACAGGACAAAAGGCCACAACACTGAAGAATGCACAGACGTAAAGGACATGGTCGAAGCATTTGTCAGAGATGGGACGCTGGCGCACCTCGTGGCGCAATGAACGCTGAGCAGCCTGATGCGTGTAGAACCCCAGTTGGGGAAAACACGAATAAAATTGCAGCTTCAATATTGGAGACTACATACTGCGTAAACAACGAGATCCCGAACCAGGTGCATATCGGCTCGATGGCACTCCCATCCCAACAACATGGAAGGGAGCTCAATTACACAGTTTGCATGTAGATCAATTCCAAATTTGTAAAGTAAAGGCCCAGAGCCACTTCTAATGGAAATGATTCTCCTTAGAACATCGACGCTGATGATTTTACATTTATACTTATGAACTTTCCACACGGATATGCCGGTCTTCACCGCATGCATAAGTGTGAAATTCGTTGCGTGGGGAAGGCGGCAAAACCCGCATAAACCCAAAAAACGGCAAACCTTCACGCAGGTCAGTTAAAGGTACAGTTCAGTCATCCCACTAAATGAAAGTGCCGGTCTATCCGCACGAATCATGATAGAGGAAACTGAACACTAACCTATTAACAACCGCGCGTCGAACGGTTAATTTATTCAACACTGATGCCGGTTTTCACCGCATAATTACGAGGAAAGTCGTTGCGTGGGGAAGGCGGCAAAACCCGCATAAACCCAAAAAACGGCAAACCTTCACGCAGGTCAGTTAAAGGTAAAGTTCAGTCATCCCACTAAATGAAAGTGCCGGTCTATCCGCACGAATCATGATAGAGGAAACTGAACACTAACGTATTAACAACCGCGCGTCGAACGGTTAATTTACTCACTGATATGCCGGTTTTCACCGCATAATTACGTGGAAAGTCGTTGCGTGGGGAAGGCGGCAAAACCCGCATAAACCCAAAAAACGGCAAACCTTCACGCAGGTCAGTCATAGGTAAACTTTGGCCATCCAACTAAATGAAAGTGTCGGTCCTAACCGCACAAATCATGAGAGGAAACCGAACCTATTGACAACCGCGCGTCGAACGGTTAACTTATTCAAAATACTTTAGAAAATTTCTAACAGAAGGATGAGGAAAACCTCCACGCAGGTTAGATGTAGGTAAAGTTTAGCCATCCTACTAAGTGCAAGTGACGGTCCTACCCGCACAATCACGAAAGAGGAAGCAAAACTTCAACCTATTATCTACCACGTTCAAAGGTTAACTTATTCTAAACACTTAGAAAATTTCTAAAAAGATGAGGAAAACCTCCACGCAGGTCAGATATAGGTAAAGTTTAGCCATCCTACTAAGTGCAAGTGACGGTCCTACCCGCACAATCACGAAAGAGGAAGCAAAACTTCAACCTATTATCTACCACGTTCAAAGGTTAACTGATTCTAAACACTTGGAAAATTGCTAATTTAAGCTAAAGTATGCATGAGCAAGTCATATAACGTTTATAAAGCAAGTCATCCAGTGAAAGTAGCGGTCTTACCCGCACAAAGATTTATATTTCATAATATTCATTACAAGAATGGCCGGGTAACTACCCGCCTACAAGAATATAAATCTATACAAGCTAAACCTATCCTAACAGTGGGAAGGGATCTTCAGGATCAAGCTTCAGGACCACTTCCACTTGGACCAGCACCATCAGTAGAGCGTGGCGGTTCAAGGAAAGCTTTAAGGATAGCTAGCCCATCATCAGCAGCAGCAACTTCGTTCACCTTCTCCACCACCGGATGCGGGAAGGCGGCATACTGATTCACTGCTTGGTCATAAACAGCTTCAGTATCCACATCATACAAAGGGAAGTTGGAAGGCGGGATGCCTTTCTCAACGAACCCTAGACCAAGCAGGAAGCCGGCCTTTTCCCCATCCTCATGAGAAGCGTTGAGGGCTGCGCTCATGGCATCGTCGTATGATGTGTCCGTGAAGACTCGATGCACAACCTACAAAAAAAATATACAAGTATCAAAACCTTTTCTATTTACAAAGAAAAGCGTGAAGACATTATGAAGCTAAGCTTACCTGAGACAACGCTTCTCGAAGAAGCCATTCCTTGGCAACCAGAGCCTCCTGGAGGGCAGCTTGAGCTTCGTTACGGGCGCGTTCGGCTTCACTTTTGTTGAGGTTGGCAAGCAACACTTCTTTAGCCGCAGCCTCTTCAACGCCCTTTAGCTTCCGCTCAGTATGATCAAGCACCCTCCTCTGGTCCAAGATCTCTTGGAGCTTCTTGGCGTCTTCCATCGTCAAGGCATCATGAGCCTGTTGGAGCGCCTCTAGTTTGGCTTTAAGTTCCTCATTCTCGAGGCGTAGAGGCTCAGCAACAGCTTCAGCCTTGGTGGCCCTCTCAGTTGCGTTCCGTGCAGTTTCCTTAGCCAGCCGAAGCTGTTCGTTAATAGCTTGGGCAGCCTTGGAACGGGCCTCGAGACGGGCCTGAACTTCAACCTCGAGGGCCTTGAAGGCCTTCTCCTTTTCCGCAGCCACTGCGGTAAGCCTCTTGTTCTCCTCCCGGACAGCCCGCGCCTGAGCTACTTCTTGGATGCGAGCTGCTTTTAACTTGTCGTTTTCACGACAAAGCAGCTCGACGCGCGGCTGCATCCGGGCCAGGAGAATCCGCAGCTCATTGGTTAGCCTACCCTCCTGGTAGCTAGCCATTGCTTCCCCCAACGCACCACTGGGAGCTGCGTGACGAGCCCACTCCACGCACTCCACAGGCGTGCGAAGGGTTGTTCCTCGGCGGATGTTCCAGCGTGGAACATACACTTCATTGGAATCTGACACTGCAAAAAACAAAAAGCAGTTAGGAAAAAATGATATAAAAAAAAGGCCAAAAGAACCCTACGCACCTGTAGGGTCGACAACAGGCCGATAGCCGCCAAACCCATCACCTGAACCCAAGGGAAATCCGTCCAAGAGGTCAGGCAGATGGGAAGGAGGCAGAGGTTGGCAAGAAGCCCCAAGCATACCTGAAGGATCGGCCGTCGTTGCCGATGACGGAGGCATTGTGAAGGCCGCCGCGGTAGTAGAAACCAACGGAGGTGAACTCACCGTAGGTGAACTCACAACCGTGGTCGTCGCTGCGGAGTCCGCAGAAAAAGTAACCGCCGGCTCAGTGAAAGATTCAGTAAATATGGCACTGACAGCCGGCGGTGATGTCATCACAGTTGGAACAGTTGGCTCAACTGGGTGAGCAACTGAAGCAGGCGCAGCCGCCTGGTTCGTCGCCTCAGGTAGGCTGACCAAGCCTACCGTCATGGGTCCGGAGGTACTCCTCCCCGCTCCACCCTGGAATGCGGTAGCATCCACGCCTGCACAAGGAAGATAAGTATTAATAATGGAAAGCTATGAAGTCAAAAATAAAGGAAGTTTGTACTTACGGGTTTTCTTGAGCCTAAAAGTGCGGACAGGCGGGGACGAACCCGATGGAGCCGGCCTCTTTACGCCGCTCACCGTCGTCATCCTGGGCTCTCCGGAGGTGACAGTCGTCGCAGCCTCCGGAGCAGTGGTCCTATCACCACCAGGGTTCCCCGCCACCTCCTCGCTCTCGGTCTCTGAATCAGACCGAGGCACCGGATCGGCAATGGAGGCCACCTTCGCCTTCCCCTTCCCGCCGGCAGCCTTCTTCTTCCACACCAACGGAGGACCATCTGCGGATTCCTCATCAGAACACAAGATTAGAGGAATTCCAGCAGAGGTTTCAGCATTGAGGGGTCGAGGGTTGAATAACGCCTTACCTGGCCGCCTGGCGCTCAGGATCTCGTGGCCTGGCTGGTAGACCTCCACGAACCGATCCGCCGTCTGTTCAAGGATGGGCAACTCGTTCTCATCTAGAGCACGAGTACCCATCCAAGCGGGACTATCAGCCTCCCGCGGATGCAGGAGTGACTGCAAGTCGTTCCCCTCTGAAATAAAAGAAAAACAGTTAGAAGACAAACCTATATAAACAAAGAAGACAGAGCATACCGTAAGGGACAGAGTTCAAACCGTATTCAAGGACGATCGGGATCTTTTGCGCCTCCGCATCCTTCCACACCCGGCTCATCCCGAGCATCACCATCCCGGACTCCGCAAAGCGGTAAGCCGGAGATTGGACTCGGGAAATCTTTGAGAACCATTCCGCCTCCTGGTAGTTGGAGGCGTGAAGGCTGGGGAGTGCTTGCCCATTCTTAAACTTCATGGCAAGGGGGATGGCGCGAGCGGAGATGTAAAAGAACTCCCGCTTCCATGAACGAAGACTGTGTTCGGTTGCGCAAATCTTCAAACCCTTGATCCGGGTTATCAGAGTATACCACCCCTGGATGCACCTCCAAGAGTAGAAGGTCATCAGGCGGTCGACGAAGGGCTCAACGCCCAGAATCCGGCACACCCACTCGAAGTGGCGAATCTTTGCGATCGACATCGGGTGTACCTCGGTCAGGTGTACACCGTGCCTCTCCAAAACACGGTACACAAACTTCGTCAAGGGGAACCTAAGATTCCCATAGACAAAGAATGCGGCATATACCCCGATCTTGCCTCTGGGGGCATCATACACCGTCTGATGAGGTTCAGGAAACTCAGGCTCGAAAGACTCGAGCATGAACTTCCTGACGATGTACTGATATAGATCGACAGGCATAGCACACTGGCACTCGCCAGCAGTACTCTTGTCATCCTTGTCGGACGTGGATGACGGGTTCTCGGCGTACACCCCAGCCTCCTGGGCTGTAGCCTCAAGATCGTGAGCAGAAGACATCTTGCAGGTATGAAAGAAGAGAACGATTTCAAGAGAATGCTCGAGTGAAAAGGTGAGTATTCGCCGGAAATCGTTTTGAAGATGAAGAGAAAAGTGAAAGTGTGGATTACAAAGGACCCTCTCCCCCTTTATATACTAATCGCAATCAATGCGATGAATTTAATGCGGAAGAGAGAGAAATCGCAGGTACAATGAAACTATGACACGTGGCAAAAAGCAAGCTGGCAACAGCTGTTGAAAGGACGCGTGCCATTAATTTCGCGGCCACGCGCCCGAAAAATCGCGCCCACGCGCCTGAAAAAGCGTCTGGAATGACCATGTACTGTCACGTCACCATAACTTCCTGCACGTCCTGACACAGTCAGAAGAAACCGTCGGACGACGTTTCAACAGTTCGGACTGTTCTTATCCTTTCACCAACTCTTCGAATTTCAAAAATTCAAAAAGATTCAAAAGTAAGCGGGAAAATACCCCTTACCTTGGCAACCAAGTAACTGTAAGACAGGTGCGAGTACAGTGTCAAGGCAAAACCCTTCACATACTTAGCACCTGCAGGGAATTGAAGCCAAGAATACCTCGGCGACCAAGTAACTATAAGACGGGTGCGGGTACAGTGTCAAGGCAAAACCCTTCACATACTTAGCACCCGCAGGGAATTGACGCCAGGAATACCTTGGAAGTAAAGTAACCGTAAGACGAGTGCGGGTACAGTGTCAAGGCAAAACCCTTCACATACCTAGCGCTCCGCAGGGAATTGAAACCAAGAAGGATCTTCTGGGCAATGCTTGCGGAAACGGTAATAACATCCCCGCATAGCGGGAACGTCGAAAACTACATTGTTTGAAGCTTCAAGATGGAATTGGTGGTTTTAACATAATTGATCACTATGTTCAAAACTACCAAAACCTCATGGAGAATCCACACAAGTGGGACTCAACGTTCCTGACTTGCGAGGAGGTTACAGACCTACCCGCATCATACCCAAAGATCAAGCAGGAAAGTCGGGAATTTCTGCAAGTGACATAAGGACTTCCGCGGGAAGAATCCCCATGGAAAACCTTAAAACTAAACCCTTTTCAAAACCCTTTGCTTAAGTCCAAAAGTTCACTCACTTTATTAAACATTCATGAGAAGAACATTGGACTGGGGGGACTTGAAGAGGTAGGTCCCAGCAGAGCCCAGTTGGACCCGCAGGACTCACCTTGAAGAGAGACGTCTGCGCAGAAACCAACTGGATCCGCAGGACCCACCATGCTCAGAGACGTGACGTCCTTACGCGCAGTACGCAAGCTGTTCCCGCAGGAAATGCCTCCCAGTGGTGAAGTACTCCGCCTGTTCCCGCAGCTGCGGATACAAGCCATCAGGGAAGGCCACCCGCGCAGC
This sequence comes from Bidens hawaiensis, assembly GCF_021521415.1. Taxonomy (NCBI): domain Eukaryota; kingdom Viridiplantae; phylum Streptophyta; class Magnoliopsida; order Asterales; family Asteraceae; genus Bidens; species Bidens hawaiensis. The sequence continues at coordinate 13,326 of NW_027498878.1, read as the reverse complement.
AAGGCTACACGCACAAGGCACTTAGCTCTCAATAATTCAGTAGTCACCTGAAGGAATGAGCAAAGCCGGGAACAATCCCGCACAAAGGCGGGAGGGGGAATACTCCCGCCCAAATAAGCCAGTCCGTACGATACTGGAGGATCTTTTGTACTGTACCTGACGAGGTATGGGCAAAAGATCTGACCAGAGATACGACAGCTCATTGACAACAGTATGGCGAGCAGCATGCTCTTGTACTGTATGTCACTATTAGCCGATGCCTACTCACCAACTCCTGTCATACCACGTGCATAGCCGGCAGTTGGTGGAAAAGGAATAGTACACAGCAGGCCTGGTCACTGTCAGCCGCTGCCTACCCACCAACTACCAGCATGGCACGTGCGTAGGCCACAGTTGGTAGAACAGGAATACTATTCAGCCGGCTATACCTTCTTGGAAACCTACCTTCGGCTATAAATACCCCAAATGGTATGATCATCTAATCTAATCTTGTATCTTATATCTTATACCTGATATCTGCTCTAGCAATCTCTTAATATATACTTATATTCAAGAGCAATCTAGTCTGATTCTCACGCCGGAGGGTGGTCACAAGGAGGAACCCCCCCCCCCTTCTCAGTGACGAGCTCACGGTGTCTGTTTTGCAGGTTATCAGAAGAACCATCTTTGCCGGATCTAACCCCTCGTGGGAAACATCTATTTAACCCCCAGATTATCCGTAATCTTCCCGGGGCCAATTAGTGTTTCTTCAGTAATGTAACCATTATCTGATTCTATTTCTAACTCTTACACATCTTTCAATTACTACATTAATATTTATCATATGATGTTTATAAATTGTAAAGTTTATTATGTATTAAATAGATGTTAACTTATATAATATTATACTTTATATAAATGGAAACTCTTAGCTACAGTAAAGGGGTTGTGATCCAATAAGTGGCTGCCACACTAACTTTCTTTTTTTTTTATTATTTTCCAAATCTATCTTATAATTTATTGATTTTAAACTAAGCGTAGTAACAAAAGCTGAAGCTGGTGGGGTGGTGGGTGGTTTTGTTGTTTACTACCAACATGTAGGTCGCGAGTTCAAGCCTTTTGGAGGCAACCTTTTTTTTTTTTTTTTGCTTTTTTTGTTTTAATATTTGTTCATTTGAAAGTAATAAATTTTTTATTTTTGCTTTTTTTGTTTTTGTTTTAATATTTGTTCATTTGAAAGTAATAAAAGTAACAAAAAAGGAAGCTGCTGTTGTGGTATTGTTTTGTTGTTGCAGCTTGCAAGTCCCGAGTTCGAACCTTCTTCAAGTCATTTTTTTTAATTTAAATAGAAATAGATGTTTTTTATTTATAGATTTCATACGTAATTAACAAATGAAAAAGTAAGATGATGTGGTGCTTTGTTTTTTTAATTTGTTTTAATACGTTAGTTTAAGGAATTATTTTTTTGGTTTTGTTTTGATACTGTAAAGAGCGTCGCCGATACCAACCCAATTCGCGTCAACCTACAGAAACGACACCCAGGTGTAAGTGTGTAACCAACACAGAACTACCCATCGCGCCAACGCGTCGGGCGACAAGCTAGTATATGTAAAATGACTGTGACAAATAATTAAAGTTAAAGCGTTGACCCCCAAAAGAATTATCATATTTTAATAAAGCAATCCAATTAAAAAGGGATTAGATTCTTTTTTAACTATTAAATTAAGTTCTACTTTTATAACTTTTAAGAAAACATTGGCCAAAGTTGATGTGCCGATTGCCCTATTCAAATTATTAAATTTGGGAGTTACAAATTTCGTCCCTGAAGTATTTACAAAAGTCTATCTTTAGTTCAAAAGTTTCATTGTTAGCCTTAACCTTAAATAGCAAAAGTTTCATGAAGTTAAACATGTAAAAATGATGATTAGAAATCTACTATTATAATAAATAAAAATGTTGTTGTGTCAAATGACACCTATTTGGCCCATCTTTGTGACACTTGATAAAACATTATTTAACCACCTTAATTAATATCATCTAACCACCTTAACCACCTTAAGTATTTTCCATTTTTTTAAAATTTGTCTTCTTTTTGTTTACAAGTTCTCAAATTGAAATTAAAAATTATTATTGTTTTCCTAAAATATCTTTGTTAATAAGTATTATTAAATTAAAAATTAATATTATTTTCATGATTTTAACACCTTTGCTTATGAGTTTAATAACATGATTTTCTCCATAATATTTAATTTTAACTAAAAAAATTGTTTCTTCATGAGGTCCTTTTACAATATTTGTTTTAAAATTTTAATATAACATTCCTTTGTTTTTTACGATTTAATGACTTATACAAGATAATAGTATTTTTTTACTATAATTATAACTTCTATTGTATTTCATAAAAAATTAATAATAACATGCTCAAAAGCTTAGAAACTAATTTTTATGTAATCTACAATTATAATAAACAAAAATGTTGTTGTGCCAAGTGGCACCTATTTGGCCCATTTTTGTGACATCTGGCAAAACATTATTTAACCATTTTAATTAATATTTAACCATCTTAACCACCTTAAGTATTTTCCATTTTTTAAAAATTTGTCTTCTTTTGTTTACAAGTTCTCAAATTGAAATTAAAAATTATTATTGTTTTCTTAAACTATCTTTATTAATAAGTATTATTAAATTAAAAATTAATATTATTTTCATTATTTTAACACCTTCGCTTATGAGTTTACTAACATGATTTTCTTTATAATATTTAATTTTAACTAAAATAATTGTTTCTTAATGAGGTCCTTTTACAATATTTGTTTTAAAATTTTAATATATTCCTTTATTTTTTACGATTTAATGACTTATACAAAATAATAGTCTTTTTTTACTAGAATTATAACTTCTATTGTATTCCATAAAAAAAATTAATAATAACATGCTCAAAAGTTTAGAAACTAATTTTTATGCAATCTTACTATCTTATGTTTTTTTTATTAAACTTAGTTTATTTCACATAAAAAACAAATGTTTAAATGTTATAAGTTTTGAACAACCATCCAACAACGGTAATTTTCATTATCGATCATGCGATGCTACATGCTCATGTGCATCAAATCTAGATAAATACCTTTCAGGAAAAATACACGTGAATGCGACCAAAATATCTGACAGTTGTTACTATCCAAAACCTATAATGGTTTAATGTTTGTTTGGGATGTTGTGTTGCTTTGAAAAAGTGAAGCCAAAATATATGACGGTCGCTACTATCCCCAACTTATAATGGTTTCATGTTATTTGGGATGCTTTGTTGCTTTGAAAAAGTGAAGCAGTTATTTATATTTAAGATAATGTTTTTTATGTTTTAAAGTCTCTTTTCAATTTTTGTGAATTAACATTGTTTTAAACTCTTAGAATCCGGTGTGTTGCTTATCTTTGTTTTAAGCCTTTTCAATTTATATTGCTTTATAATATAATGTTTTTATTTTAAATTTGTGTATTTTTTGGTTAAGTATTTGTATGACTTGTATCAATTTTTTTTAAACACTATTCTTCTTAAAAAAAATATAAATCCCTATATCAAATTAATATTAGTACTAAATAATTAATGTTTTTAGTAATAATCGTGTGTTATTAGTTAGAAAAGTTTGATTAAATAAATTTTTGTACTGGTGTATTTTAGGAATTTATGTCACACTTTCTAGATTAAAACTGGAGATAGAGTCAATTTTCTAATATTCGATGAAGAGGATAACTAAAAATGTTGTATATAAAGAAATTTTTAGAGATTAATGAAAATTTACCATTTAATTTTCTTTTTCTTTTTTTTTTATTTTATGAAAGTTTATTTTATTTTTATGATTTTTTTATTTTATTCAACGTTGTAATACATTTTCATATTCATTCATCTAATACCAAATTAGTATAAGTATTTCAAATTGTTTTGTTCTTTTGTTAATGTAGTTTGCTCAACCCGTGTAAATACACGAGTATTTAACCTAGTGTTAATTTATATAAGAATATGAGATGAAGGCTTAAGATTGGTCTATGTTATAAAACAAACAAACAAACACTCTCTCGCCCAACATTCGTTATTTACTCCACCCACCTGCCCAGAAAAGGATTCCGGAGGAGGTGGTGTGCTAAATATTTTTTTGATCTGGCTCGGAACATGAAGACATTACAAATGCGCTATTACATCTAGCACATAAGCGGTTCAACCTTTTCTATAAAAGAAATGATAATTTTAAAATTGAGGTTTTTTATATTATTTATTTCTAACTCAACCTTAATTTTTACTTTAAATTGGTAGGTGTTAGAACAAGGGCTTTTTTGTTTGCTTTATGGCGGCTCTGATCTAGTCTTTCTTAAGCAATATTTATTATGTGTATAACTTTTTTAAAATACTAACTTAACATTAATTAAAGTAAAATTTAAGGTTAATTAAAAATTATGTTTCTCAACCCCTCATGGCCTCATGTTTTTAACACTAGACAGAGATTATTATCATACTAGATTAGATCCCGTGTTATACACGGGTGGAAATATATAAAACTTAATATATATATATACACACACACTAGTAGAAGTGCCCGCGCGCCCGATGGGCATTTGATTGGGCTTGATTAGACTCGTGGGCCGTGTTAATAAACAAATGATTAATATAGTTAAGTAAGAAACGAACGAATTTTGATTAGACTTTGATCTAACAATTTAACTTTGAGCAACTCTATGATGTTTTAATAGGTGAGTTGGATCGGGTGTTGCCTAATGTTAGGTTCAATTTGGCTGTGTATCCTGATACCCAATTAAGCTGAAGTGCCACATATTGCTCACCATATGCTATAGAAAGTTGACACACTTGACTATGACAATTCAACTAAACAAGTCTATGTTGGGAATTTGATTGTTAGTGTTTCGGTATGCTATGGTGCCAGCATTTTTTACTGCATATAGTGAATGTCTAAAGTATTGTTCTTAGTCATGTTTGTCGTTTAAATAAACGGTCTAGAAACGTAAACAAACACAATTAAAGATGAACGAACGTGAACAAATACAAATGAGAACTAATTAAAAATAGAGGTACATATCCAAATTAAAGTCTAAAATGCCATCATCTAATTTGTTTTTTTCATACCACGTAAACAATATGCTTTCAACATTGTTTTGAAGACTTAAACCAACTTTTTAGTTCTTATGTTTTTCAAAATCAATAGTTTATATTAAAAACTTTAAAATGATTAGATGGTTCATGAATTTAATACATATGCATAATTACATATTTCAAAAACAACAAAAAATTTATAGCATTGTATTTGATTTTTTGTTTTTTAATTTCACATCATAAGATTAAAAAAACTAAAAAGTCTAAAACTTTATACAGAATATTATTGTTTTATAGTTAAAAAAAATATAAGATTACTAAGGCTGATGGGTGTGGATGCCGGATTACCGCTGAATTGACGACATGGCGGGTGGTGCCGGCGGCAATCACCGCCCTGGCTTTGTTGGGGCCACCCAGCGGCAAGATTTCTGTGAAAAAATTCGCAGCTCAAGACCCCGCTCCACTTCAACAGTTTTCAAAAAAATATACTATTTTTTCAACATTTGTGAGACTATAGTGTGGTGGTGGAGTATCGGTGGTGACGAACAATTGGGGTGGCGGGTGAGTTTGGGGAACACGGAGGAGATGGGTTTAAATAATATATTAATAAGGTTGTGTTTTTAGTCTTATGTTTTTTATTTATATAATGTTTTTTATTTAATATTTTTAATGTATTATAATATTTTTAATATTATTAAAGATTATGTTTTTTTATTTAATACTTTATATGTAATATTATGTACGTTTTTAAAATTTTAAATGTATAAAAGTATTATTTTATTTGAAAAAGAATGTGGTAAATTAGTGACCATTTCCTTGGTATTATGAAAGAGAGTGAAGTGGGGTGTGATGTGTCATTAACGTGGCATTGGATATATGTTTGGGCATTAGAACAAAAAAAAGAACTATTGCTATCTAATACCAATCATATTAAGTTCAAATAAGCACTAAACATGTCACAATTAATCTGAACGCCATTGATAAACACAAAGATGAAGTAATTGAGCATACATCCTATTGCTATAATACCAAAGCAAATACACATTAAAGCATCAAATACATCAAAATCATAACTACACAAAATCAAAACACTACCTTGCAACTTGTTACCAAATCCATCTCTAGCTCCATACACAAATCGTCGCCTACGCCTCACCAGTTAAACTATTCAGTACCGATCGACTGCTTCCAAAAACCCACCGGATGATCCAATAAAACACAAATCACAATCAAAATTTTAACATGCAAACGACTTAACAACTCTACAATTAATAACTGCAATCACATCCAAATACCTTAAATGCAACAGCACGTAAATTAGGCAGTTACAATAACACTAAAATAGGGAAAAATAGAAACTCAAAGTAGACAAAAACTGTATGTAGCTTGATTGTTAGACATAACCGGAACAACTTCCGGAATTTCATACAAATCGTTTCCAAATTCATCATATTCTGAACCATCAAGCTACAAAATCCAAAAAAATGATGGGTTATCATCCTTATGTGCTAAATGCATAGTCTTAAATCTGAATAAGTGATCAAGTTCCTAAAATATTACTGCTAATCGAAACTTACATAGTTAGTAACAGAAAAACCAGCCCCTGAAAAGTTACTTTTTGCCTACTGTGCACTCTCCATCTCATTAACCGTTTTTGTCCTGCAGTTCAAATAAAAAACAATAATTCAACCAATGTTCTTAAACTTGAGTCACATAGCATGACCATTAACCATGTGCAGGGTTGATAAACCATGGTTTGGTTCGCGTGACCAAAAGAAGTGGTTGAAGCCAAGCAGTCAAGCCTAAGCCACCAGCAAATAAGATATATCCAAATCCAATCCAGTAACCAAAATATTAACTAATTAATTTAAATTTAAAGGTTATGAAACTACACTCGGCAGGTTCAGTAATTGGTGCTGCAACTATAGGCTTTCGAGGCTGTACAGGAATTCGACGGATTAAAACAGAGGCATTTTTTGGTATCAACATGTCTTCATCAAGATATTCTGAAATTGCCAAAAAAAAAATAGCACTTTTGTGAAACACCATGAAGAAACACTAAGTGACCCGGTGCAGATTATAGATAATCTGGGGGTTAAGTAATGTTTCCCACGAGAATGAGGTCCAACAGAGACAGTTGTTCTTCAGGGGACCTGCAAAACAAACACCGTAAGCTCGTCACTGAGAAGGGGGGGTTCCTCCTTGTGACCACCCTCCGGCGTGAGAATCAGACTAGATTGCTCTGAATATAAGTGTATATTAAGAGATTGCTAGATAACAGGATAGCAGATGATCTTACCATTCCAAGATGTTGGAGTATTTATAGCCGAAGGTAGGTTTCCTAGAAGGTACAGCCGGCTGAATAGTATTCCTGTTCTACCAACAGTTGACTATGCACAGGCCATACTGGTTGGTGGGTAGGTTACGGCCAACAGTAACAAAGTCGGCTGCACTATTCCACCAACTGTAGATTATGCACGTCCCACCTACTGTGGATTGTTCGCAGGCCATGCTGGTTGGTGAATAGGTTACGGCCAACAGTAACACTATTCCACCAACTGTAGGCTGCACATGCCCCACAGTAAGGGTTGGTGAGTAGGCAGCGGCTAATAGTGACAAACAGTACTAGAGGGTGCTCCTCCTCGTACTGTTGTCGGTGAGCTGTCACCCTGTGATTGGCTCATGGGCTGTTCTGGTCAGATTGTCTGTCCTATCCATACCTTGGTAGGTATAGTACAGAAGATCTTTCAGAATCATACGGACTGGCTCATTTTGGCGGGATTGTTCCCGCCTTGCTCATTCCTTCATGTGACTACTGAAGTATCTGTTGTCTTGTGCGTGTAGCTCTGCTGTCTGCGGGTAGCCTTCCCTGATGGCTTGTATCCGCAACTGCGGGAACAGGCGGGGTACTTCACCATTGGGAGGCTTTCCCTGCGTGTACAGCTTGCGTACTGCGCGTAAGGTTCTCTGAGCATGGTGGGTCCTGCGGGAGCAGATGGCCTTTGCGCAGACGTCCCTGTTCAAGGTGAGTCTTGCGGGACCAACTGGGCACTGCTGGGACCTACCTCTTCACACCATAAATAGATTATAGATCCATTTCACACTACACTATCATACTAAATTTCACCCATGACAGCTCATATATGTACACTGTAACTTAACTACTACCTAAATTAACACCTTTACATGGATTAATGTGAATCCACTAAATCCAATCCAAACTAAATATTAAAAGTTTAAAACTACATATTATCATTTAGCAAAAGTTGACCACCCCTTAACCAATATATTCATCAATGCAGTTAAAAGTAAATGTAAATTAACCAACACATAATCTTAAACCTGTAGGCTACTAAAAATGCACATTATTAACAAACTTTATTAAAAAAACATCATGTCAACTTAATTAATTATTGTTATTAAACCCTTTAGATGCCCACATAACTTAAAATTCACTGTAAATTTCCCAAAAAACTGTTGAATGAATTCAAGAACATAAAATCAACAAAGCCCAGAACTTAAAACAAACACACCTTCATTCGTCTGGGCGTTGGTGATGACAAGATCATAATCAGTGCCCCTGCCCAACTGCTTTGATTCATATATTTTTTCTTTCAAAGAGGCAACGGTTATAAAATGTCCATCTATCGGAATCAAGTCATAATCTTTTGCACTTTCGAACTTGTAATATACTGCCATAATTAATATCAAAAAATTCTTTTTCGTTTTCCTCCAAAACAACTTATCAGTAACAACCACAAATGCCATTTGGTGAAATCTTACAAATTCACGAGCATTGCGCTGCCGACGTATAATTATCTCTCACCGATTAATTTCTCTTTTTTGATGGGAATACGGAGCCGGTGGGGGCACAGATGATTTCGACAATTGTGAACAAATGATGTAAAGATAATTTTAAGGGAGCTCAGTTGAAACCGTTTATCGATAAAAAACATTCAATTAAAGATTGAATTTAACTGAGCAAATCAGCAAATAATAAACAAGGGTGGTCGTAATGGTTGCAACGAATGGAGGCTGGAGTGAAGTCGATAGCCGCCTGAAACGGAAGTATTGGAGTCGTTGGCGGTGAATCCTCATAAATAACGGCGTCTCATGGATAGGAGGTGAAACAAAGATTCTTCTAAACCAAACAAGGTAAACATAACAAAGATGCATCGAAACAAAGAAAAATGTAACCACAAACAATGTTTTAATTCGTGTACGCATAACGTGCATGAACCATAGCATTATATAACTGGATGCATTAAGCATTGAACAATCACTATGAAACTAAATTAAGAACTACAAACACAAAACAAAATCCATCTACCATACCTTTTGGAAAACGACTTAATCATTGACCAGCTAAAGGAATAAGATGTGTAACTGCAGATGAGAAGTTGTAAGTCGCCGGACTGGTGAAAGCAGTCATAAATATTCAGGTGTCTGAAGGAGAGAGAAAAGGGAAGGCGAAGGTTGCATATCTCTATTATAATGTAATATATAGATATAGATATAGATATATATATATATATGTATGTGTTATACATTTTAATGAATTGTAAACGACAGATAATCTAACATTATTAATATAAGTATCACATTGTTGTTTTAATTAAAAAAATTCAACATACAAAGAAAAACAGAGATAAATAACAATTTAAAACATATTTCTAACTTATACTATGAAATAAAAAAAGACACATTAATTAAAACTTCATGATGTACTGAAACCATATGTTATAAGCTATGAATCATAAACATGTAAATGTTGTAACATAAGTTGTGTGCTATAACAACTATTTTTATTGAAATTATAAAACATATAAGTACACAATATAAAGAATGCTAAAAATATGAATATAACAATGATATATAACAATTATAATTTTGATTAAACCGTTTAATAAAGCAACAATAAAATTCAAACTTCGTGACTTAAACCACCATTTCAATCAAACATCCATGCATCCAGTCCAAATGTTCATAAATAATTTCCCAAAATCCAAAAAAAAAATAAAATAGCAAAGTCTCGAAATTTTAGAAAATAACAATGAAGATAATTAATTGCCTTTGTTACTCAATAAATGGTGACTATAACCATTTATTTTGAAACATTCTCCAACTTATGAGTTAATGTTTAAAATTAAATTATTTATTAAGTGGATAATTAATTTATAGAAATTGTAAAATGGCATCCTATGTGGATAACCTAGTTAAATGACATATGAAAAAGATATGTTGTTTTAATAGTATAGTAAGATATGCATGTTAATAATAGACTAGTAATTAGTTTTACTAAATTAGATATATATATATATATATATATATATATATATATATATATATAAATTAACGGTCATGTAATATTCAAGTATTATGAGCATGTTTGGGATTGAGTTTAAAAAATGTTTATTGGTTTATTGGTGTTTTGAAAAAACCAATAAATTAAAATGTGTTTGACAATCACAAAAACTTTTCTATTTTAGCTTTTTAAAAGGGTTCAAAATCAGTTTTCCAAAAGCCCCAAATCCTGGTTTTTTTAAATTGCTTTTTGAAAAAGCCAATAAGCTAATAAGCATTTTTCAAACTCAATCCCAAACATGCTCTATATGTCAATTTAATAAAAGATATTAATGTATTCAATATTTTTGGAAAACATTATCTTATCTTAAATATAAATAAACAAAATCTTCAAGTATTATATCTCAGCCCCTCATGCCCTCACGCCACCATATTGTTTTATTTGTAAATAGAGGCTTCTCATGCATTTATCTCGAATTCACGGGTATGAGTCTCACCAAATCCAGATAGCCCTTAAACGGGTTATAACATCTCATTAAATTAAAAATTAATCTTACAAAATATTTGATATGAAAATTCTATAAATAGGGATATACTAAAAGTTAATATCCGATTGATAAAAAAGGATATTATTTATTACTAAGAAACAATTTTATAGTAAAAAAATAAACGGGTCATGGGTCTCACCAAATCCAGATAGCTTTTAAACGGGTCATGACATCTCATTTATTTGTGAAGCATTTTCATCATCAAACCTTAAGTATATTATTAAGTTTCTTACCATAAATAAAATTAAAATCTAAAAAAATATATAAATATTTGAAACGAAAAATATAAAACAACACCCGTAATACAAGGGATAAAAGCTAGTATAAGTATAAATTATACTATAATTACATGAAGTACGCTCCTAATTACATTCTATTTAACTAAACATATCGTCGGGGATGTATGATTAAACTAACATGTTATGTAAAGTTAAGATTAACTAAACATCGTTGTGGATGTAGGATTAAGCTAATATGGTATGGTATGTAAAGTTAAAAGTTACATTATTACACGCTTTTAATAATCTAATCTATCCTAAAAATGATTAATAATGTCTATATGTCGTGTGTTTTTACTTATGGGTCTTTTATTTATTAATTTATTATTTCTGTTTAAAGTATTATTATTATTATATAATAAAAAGAATAACTTCTTCTTTGAAAAAAAAAGGCATATACGTGATCCAGATGAGGTGTCATTCGCATTAAAAACTAGCCAATACACCAATTGCCACCATAAGACAAATATTAGGTCATTAAAAACTATACTTAATAAAATGTATTCTTTTGAATTTTAAGAAATATATTATATTCTATTTACTAAATATATAAAAACACTATTCCCAATTTCATCGACTTTTAACTTTTGTTTTCATTTCTAGCATGGTTATCAGGAGCGTTAATTTATGTCATCATATTTTGCCATTTTGAATGGGCTTAGTCTAAGTTATGGTCTCCTAAGCTTCTTTCTTGCACAAGTAGTTGAAAACGCTTTGCCATAAACCCAACATTATTTGGTTTACAAGATCCAAGTCTTCGAAAATATAGACCCCAGCCTTTGCCAACTTTACTTCTTCTTTGTAGCTCCATGTATGTGACGTTCCCCTAATTCTGGTTCAGAAACGAGGTTTGGTTGCTCCATTGTGTGAAAGTATATAGAGTGATTTTCTTTTTATTTAGAAGAGTAAATAGTTGAGAGAGTATAAATATGTAAAAAATATTAAGTGATTTGAGCTTTTGTATTTTTAATATATATTTGACCATTTGAACACATGCACCATATCACAGTTCACCAATAAATGTCCATCCATAAATTATATGACAGAATCATGGCAACACGAAAGATCACTTGTTGCGGTTTATGGTTAGTTAATGAAAAGACAGCGGGTATTATTGCATTAACTAACCAATATAGATAACAAGTGTTATGGATATAGGTTGGTTAACAAATTGTTATGTATATGGGTTAGTTATTAATCATTTGACTCAACCAATCAACCGTTGGATATTTTGGAAATGAGGGAATGGCTGGTGCCACTGCTTTGGCGAGACGGAAGGGTAGCGACTGATCATCATGGAGTTGTAAAGGTTGTTGGCGCCTCGCTTGCTTATGTGCCCGTTTGGTGGCGCCTCTCAAGAGACCGTAATGTTTGGTCTGACATTCATGGTGTTTACCCAATTACCCCATTTTTTTAGACGAATCCTCCCTTGCTATAATAGACTTTTAACTGCTCTCTAAGTATAACAATCTGCCTTAAAATGGCACCCATTTGATCCGTTTCATCTTGTACATTGTATATTATTTGAAACATAGCACAGACATATTGCTTTAAAAGAATGTTTGTAATACGTAACCTATAACATGTTCACAAGCAACATAGTTTGATTAAATAAAGATTTTGGTGTCGTAAGCTCCTATTACGCCAAGTGACAACACCTTATTGGACCGCACCATTTGTCTTTTTTATTTAGAGTACCGTAACGAATGTAACACAAACAGACCGAATTCGTGTTGATTCACCGTCTCAATGACTGGGCTTGACACGCTCAAATTTTACAAATGTCCGAATTTTTTCGACCGACATCACCCCACTGGTCTATCGCAAGTTTTATATTTTCTTGTATTAGTTCCGATACAGCAATAAATGTAACCAACACTGACTAAATTTGCGTCGACTCGCCATCGTAACGGTCAGTTTTACCAATGCCTGAGTTTTATTGACCACCACCACCACCACCACCATCATCATCATACTCAGTAAATCAAACCAACAGCAAAGCTATGGTAAGATCTGAGAAGGGTAAAATGTAGACAGTCTTACCTCTACGGCTCTACCCCATAGGAATAGAGAGACTGCTTCCGGTGAGTCCCCCCGACTCGATATTGGTATTGCATCA